>NW_010100329.1:22005-64737 GCF_000699245.1 Pterocles gutturalis
GATGCATGTGTTAAGGGAAGAATTGATCTCTCTGAATTCTTAGGAGGACTCCTTCATAATTATAAGTAACCCTTTAGTCTATCAAGAGTTTTAGTCAAACACGTACCAAGACAAATTTGTCTTCCTCAAGAGAGACATCAGTTTTGGGATCATAAAGGCTTACATATAGTGAGATACAAGACAACTTTCCTAACTTGAAGTGAATGACCCCACTTGAAATATCAGTGGAGTCTACACCTTACTATGCAGAGGTGCATTATGTGTGGAGGCATTAAATCTGTAGGGATAAGTGGACAGGCTGTTTACACCATGCAGGTTGAAGGACCTAAATAAGCTGACTAGTTTAATACATCTCCCTAGGTTCCCTGTTTCACAGATGGAAAGAGAAATATCCAGAGGATGGCTGAAACCACTTAAGTTAGTCATTCTGCTTGTGAACTGAGCCTAGGGAAAGCATCTGCATCTCCACTAACTTAGCTTTTGAGGTATGTTATGCAAAGACTAATCCAAGTCTGCCTTTTGGGCCTTGCATTACTGCTTCTGAGAGTAGTCGCTCACATGGAGCCTGACCCAAGCCCTCTGCAGAGAATCTTTCTACAGCCTCCCATATGTGTGGGGCTTGAAGCAGATTGACTGGGACAAATCCTACAAATACTGAGTCTTTGAACTTGTCACTGATGAGCAGACTTATCTCAGATTTACAACTTTGTCACTGTCAGCAGAAAGTGCCCTTCTGACATTAATATACTGGTGACAAAGTAGCTCAGAGAGTCAAGTCCATCAGAGTAGATTGATGTGAAGGAGATTAATTATATATGACAGAGCTGGCATATCCAGAATAAAACAGAAGTAAATTGTATTCCTCTGAATTTACTGTGGCTACACATCTGAGTAAATACTACCCAACTTTAACAGTCAAAGTTAAATCAAGCCGGGTTTTCAATTATGGATTTTTTTTCATCTGCATAAATGCTCACATACTGATATTTTGGCTAACAAAAGTAGTTACAAGCAGCTGAAGATATCTAATCTGGGTATAACTAGAAAGCACTGGCAGAAAAATCCCCTAGCAGGTAATGAGAAATGGTGAGAAAGTAGCTGAGATCACTTCCTCTCTATCTGCTTCTCTGCTCAAGAACTCTGCTGGTCCCACCACCATCAGTTGTCATTCTTTAGACATCACCAGTATACGGGTTTCAGCATAATGCATGTTATGTGCACTCATTTGCAGAGGTAAGGAAATAAGATTCTCAGAGCCGGACTACAGTCTTAGAACAGCTGTGGACTTATTAATCATTTGAATTTGCTCCCCTTCCCTCACCCCCTGCTGCTGAGGCAGCACTTGCACAATCCACCTCTCCAGTTCTTGTTCTGTGTGTCCTTTGTCAACAGGAGGAGGAGGAGGCTACAGCCATTCCCAGTCTTGAACAGTGAAGATCCATGCTACTCTGCTACAAAGCTCATGACAGAGCCGCCAGGGTTTAAGATAAACATGATTCATGGCCAGTTTTTCACATTTAAACAAGCTTCAGTTATACTTCTGGTATCTCTGCTAGTTCTTCCTCTCTGTTTTTTTAAAGTCAATTTGGTATTTTCATTGAAAGTTTAGTGAGAGCCTCTCACACTAAAAAAAAAGAAAAAAAGTTTGAAAATAAAATTTGTTAGGAAGCAAAATAAACTAGTTGGCCTGAGCAAAAAAGAAGCCATGATCCCCTTGTGAAGTCATTAGCTTCCTGTAATTTAGCTTGTAGAAATGAATTTTCATAATGTGTAGTGCTACTGAGCACTTAGTGTATCTTTGTTTACCACAGAGTATGATCCACATTTTGTTTGATATCACATCTCAGGCAGTCTAAAAGTGATTATGGAGTAGTAATATGGCAGCAGGTTGATGAACAGCGTTATTACTTCCATGATATGTAGAGTTTTGATGATTTTCTTTGAACTTATTTCCCCCTGTGAAGAAAACAAAGACCTGTCTACCTCCAAATACAGCCTTAAGTAAAAAGGTATGTGTTGAAAATTGTCAGCAGCAGGTAAAATAGTGAAAAAGTGCTAGTGAAGGAAAATCTTCCAGGTTTATGAAGTTGCCTGCACTTCAGCTGTAGATGCTATGTGAGGTGTCTAGGGAGCAGAGGGACCCAAACCTGTCTTGTGTATCCCCATTCTGTGATTCTGTGATTCTGTGATTCTGTGATTCTGTGACGATTCTATGAAATAAAGTTCAACAGGGAGAATAAGGTCATATAAGAGATGCAGCAGAATCCAAGCCTCAACACCACACTGAGATGAGGTATCTTATACAGCTGCTGCAGCAGTGCTCTGTTTTGATTTGAACTGATTTGAAGGTACACTGCAGCAAGAGACTGGACCAAGAGACAAATTCCTTTCCATGTCTAGCCAAGTTCTTAAATTTAGTCCTTTTTATACTTTATGCCACTACATAAAGCATTGCACTGAATGTGAGTGTTTTGTTCAGTGGGAACTGCATTGAATCTGAAAGGCTTCATTTGTATGGGAAAAGATGATTGTTTATTGGCCACTTAACTTACAGTCATAGTTAATGTGGGACTGGTTTGATTCTTGCAAGTTTCTCATCGTTGTTGGGACTGGAGGTAAACTATATAAAGACAATATCTGTTTTGCTGATATTTCCTTCTGGTTTTGTGTACTCTAAATGATTTTTTTACCTCTGAAGAGAAAATGTCAGACTCTTCCGAGTCCATTTGGCATACTGAAGTAGTCAGTAGAAGATATATCTATTTTTTAGCCACATAATGTCACTGAGAAGCACACAGACCATAATATGGTATTTTTTAAAATGTGGTCAGTTTGGATTCACTTGTCCATCCCTGGTCACTTGTTTATGTTGTTTATGGTTAAAAATTGTGAGCATTCCACACAAGACAGGTAGACATTTGCACCAATGGTTAGTTGTTTGTTTTGTTAGATCACTGCCTGATTTTCATACAGGATTGCTTTTGATGTGAAAAAGTTATATTATGTGTGTACTGCACACTTTGCATGTTCAATTGACTATTTATGTAAAAAACGAGACTATAAAATCCCTGTTATGTTTAAACAACCCTGTTGTCTGTCCAATGTTATCAAAAGGCAGAACACGTCCACAGAAATAAAGGGTCACTGCAACACTTAGTGGGATTTCCCAAGCTTCTGCAAATCCAGGACATACAGTTTGTTAGCTAAGCGCTCCTATTCTCTTAAAGATTTACAGTGATTTATTTTCAGTGTCAGTAACAGCATCATCATTACTGGGAGATCCAACTGTACAGAATGTTACGTTAATAAATCATCAACCCTGAAAATCAATACTCCAATGAATTGAATTAAATGAAACAGTTTCTGTTGTACAGTTTCACCCACAAAGTCGAAATCTCTGCTGTCCAAGTTCATAAAATTTCCATCATCTAGTTAGGCCAGAGCCATCACACACAGCTCCCCAGACTCAATGTCAGACAAACCTTGTCAGCTGATGGATTTGTTTTTTAATGTCAACATATCAATGTGTCTGTGATATTATATTATGGTATTTGCTTCCTCTGAAGTGACATGAACTGCTACATTATTTTGTAACCTGAAAAGATACCAAAGGTTAGGCCTGACTTGCCTTTGTCTCCTTGTAGTTTCCTTCTCTCCCCCCCTTTAAATCTACTCTTGCACAAAAAACTAATAGCTCTATTTGTTTTCCAAAGTTTGCTTATTGGTCAAGTACATAGCACAATAAA
The DNA here is from genome assembly GCF_000699245.1 of Pterocles gutturalis. Classification (NCBI taxonomy): domain Eukaryota; kingdom Metazoa; phylum Chordata; class Aves; order Pterocliformes; family Pteroclidae; genus Pterocles; species Pterocles gutturalis. The sequence goes on from NW_010100329.1 coordinate 25,752, forward strand.
ATTTGTATACCTGTAGAATCATGTGCCAGGACATTTATATTCTCATGTCTGAATTGTTGGTAGAATATTTTTGTGTTCACTACTTTCACCTGTTTATTTCTGTTGGCTGGAAGTCAGATGGAATTGTTGGTACTTCCTTTTCAAGATGGTGTTACTACTACTAGTGATCTGAAAAAAAATCTATTCTGGTAGAGAATTTTAGACTGTGCTTAGGTACACCTTCTGTCACAAGTGTCAATGAAGATAGAAAGTGAGTTATTTATTAAATGAAACCTAATGGTGGCTAGTCCATGTCTAGCACTAAGGCTGAATGCAAATGAACCACCTACGCAAGAATTAAAGATTACTTCTCTAACATGATACTGGTGTTTTCTTTCCTGCTTTCCATCGTTAGTGAAACTGATCTAAACCTCATGGTATATTTGTAAACGTTACTCAAAAAGTTCCTAGAACAGTAGTAACTGAAAGCTCTTAATGTTGTAAAATAAATCCAGTGATTTTATTAATTTCTTATTGCGGATGTACTGTAAATCTTCATTTTGTTTTGGTATCAGTGCAGTGATGCCATGATTTTAGCGGGCATCATTGTTTTACCTTGTGAAGAAAATCCAGACAACATTTCTTTCTGTAAACTCTATGTCTTTCTCCTTTCCCATCTCTAAATCATAGAATCATAGAATGGTTTGGGTTGGAAAGGACCTTAAAGCTCACCGAGTTCCAACCCCCCTGCCGTGGGCAGGGACACCCTCCACTAGACCAGGTTCCTCAAAGCCTCATCCAGCCTGGCCTTCAACACCTCCAGGGATGGGGCATCCACAACTTCCCTGGGCAACCTGTTCCAGTGTCTCACCACCCTCATAGTGAAAAATTTATTCCTAATATCTATTCTAAATTTACCCTCTTTCAGCTTACACCCATTACCCCTTGTCCTGTCACTACACTCCCTGATCAAGAGTGCCTCCCCATCTCTTCTGTAGGCCCCCTTCAGGTACTGGAAGGCTGCTATTAAGTCTCCTCAGAGCCTTCTCTTCTCCAGGCTGAACAACCCCAGCTCTTTTAGCCTGTCCTCATAGAAGAGATGCTCCAGCCCTCTGACCATTTTCATAGCTCTGCTCTGTTGTAGAAGGCCACCAAATTCGTCAGGCACGATTTTCCCTTGGTAAAGTCGTGTTGGTTGTCATCAATCACCTGCTTGTTTTCCATGTGCCTTAGCATAGATTCCAGGAGGATTTGCTCCATGATCTTGCCAGGCACAGAGGTGAGACTCACTGGCCTGTAGTTTCCTGGGTCTTCCTTATTTCTTTTTTTAAAAATGGGGGTTATGTTTCCCCTTTTGCAATCTGCGGGAACTTCACCAGAGTGCCATGACTTCTCAAATATGATGGATAGTGGTTTGGCAACTTCATCTGCCAGTTCCTCCAGGACCCGTGGATGTATCTCATCAGGTCCCATGGACTTGTGCACCTTCAGGTTCTTTAGATGGTCTTGAACCTGATCTCCTACAGCTGGTGGTTCTTCCTTCTCCCAGTCACTGCCTTTGCCTTCTGCAACTTGGGCAGTGTGGCTTGAGCTCTTGCCAGTGAAGACTGAGGTAAAGAACTCGTTAAGTACCTCTGCCTTCTCTATATCCTGGGTCACTAGGTCTCCTGCTTTCTTCCGGAGGGGGCCCACATTTTCCCTAGTCCTTCTCTATTTTCATCTACTATTCTTTTCATCGAGTATTAATCCAACCCCGAAGCCATAGGCAGAAAACCTAATTTTTTTGTTCTCATGTGATCAATTTGCCAGCTTCAGTTTTAATTTGACAGGAAATAACAATAAGTTTTGTGAGCAGTTTGCACTAATTCAGCTGTAACCAAAAATTCTGATTTTTAGCTGACTTCGATGCCTGCATGCTTGCTTGTGATCCCCTCTGTCTCTATGCCCAGAAGTCCTAGCAATGTTCAAGTAGCTTAAAGGAGGCTGAATTTGTCAGCTAATGATGATTGCTTTATTTGAGTATCTTTTGCTTCCTTGTACTAAGCTATCCTTAAAGCATTAACTCTTGAAAACTCTGGCATTACATGAGTGAGCTTATTGCCACTGGGGACAGGCAGGAGAAATTCCTTACTTTCTGTACTGTGGTGGTGTTAACAATCACACATGACATTTTGGGTTTTTCTCCTCTTCTGTGTGTTTTGCTTCATGAGTTCTGTGTGTCAGACTAACTGCAATAGCTTCAAATTTTAAGTTCATATCCATTTTCCTAATTGTTGTGACATTTTGAATTAAATTGCATCCTTTCACGTTACAGTCATTATCCTGGTTATAGTGAGAAGAGTGAGTAAACTCTTCCTGTCTTGCAGATAGGTAGTCAGAAGCACACAAACTCATGTCAAAATGAGAGTCAGATAGACTGTATCACAGACTATATCTCTGTTCACAAGGTCAGGGACACCTAGAGCATCTGCAAACTCCATAGGGACAGGTGCACCCATTCTTCACCACCTGCTCCCATCTCCAGTGCCAAGCCTTCCCCTTCTGGTGTAGTAGAGTCTTCTTCCGTCCATCATACTGCTTGCTCCTACTTGCTTTTTTGCCTTTTGGCAGTGTTGTGATGGAAAGGACTGCCTTAGGGCCATCTGAACTTTAAAGAGATATCACGAGGTGCTGGAGCCTTGCAGGTTTATACAGTTGTTGCTGGACATCAGAAGTCTGAACTTCATAGAGTTTGCCTCAGGGCTGTGTGGGCTTAAGGGCTCTGAAGGATTTTAGGTTATAAAGATGTTTTTGATAACTAGGTAACTCACCTTGAGATCTTACAAAAAAAACTATTAAAACTCTTCATGTTGACCAACAACAATAGATTAAGACAAAATCAGATATTTCTTCACAAATCTTTATTTGAAATATAAATCACTCTGCACCACATTTCCTAGCAAGATGTAGATTTATTCAATATAATGCATGGGGAAGAGGCAGAAAAATGATTGAGAGGATGAAACTAGGTGTATCTGTAATAGGCCAGCACTGATCTATATTCAAAATTATTTTTGGTAAAAAATTATGAGACCCTTACACCTTAAAAAATTATACATCAGAGAATTCTGTATTTATTTTTTTAACTAATGTCTGAAGTACATATTTTAGCTCTGATATTCTTCAGGATGGCAACTGGTTACAGCTACTGTCCAGTGACCAGTGAGAAGAAAACATTTAATTATCCTTGATGTTAACTGAATTTACAGGCGAGTTCAACCCACACTAAGGAGATGGAGAACAACAATTGCTCGTGTGTCTGAGGACTGAAATACTCTTGCAAATCAACATTCAATAGACATGTTGTGTTAGAGTAAGGCAGTGGCTCAATGTGACCTGCTGTGGCCACTGAATCACAGTAGCACATCTATATGTCACAGCTTCTTGAATTTCTTGATCTGTGCTCATAGTACTGAAATTTTCTTATGAGGAAAGATTTGATTTAGAGAGTGACTGTTCCAAAATGCCATAAAGTTCAAGGCATGAAGGAACTGAGGTAATTTAGATGTTATTAGTTACACATTATTTAGATGGAGGCTATCTTGTGCTCATTACAAATTGAACAAAGTAATCCTGGCACTTTCTTCCAGGTGTACTGGGCAAGGGAACGGAATAAAATCAAAGAAAATCAACTATTAGTGATTAATTGCAAGAACTGGGTTAAGACTGCATTGATGAGCATGGTGTCTGAAAATTCAGTCAAAGCAGTGAGCTTTGTCACCCTGTACAAATAAATGCAGAAACTAAGTTTCAGTTTTCAATAATAACACTTTCATAGTTTCCAAGGTAAAAGAGATCCTGTCTCACAGCCATACAAGAAAAATTTTGGTGATATGGGTTTTTAATATCAACCTGAGGAGATTTTATTTGTTACCTCAGAAATTCCATAGAATAAATAACAAATCAAACAGTACACAAAATTATGTAAAAAACTACCAACATAAACCAAAAAACCCACACACATACACTTACTCAAAGAAACACTTCTTTGTGCTCTTTTTCACAGTAGTCGATTGTGATCAAAGGGATCTCAGATCCTCTTTAGCTCTCTCCAACAAGGAGCTGATTTCATTTACCTGCACGTCTTTCAGCGTATCCTCTAGTAATAAAATAATGACAAAGCTACACTTGAGGGACTGTATCACACATAGCCTTCATTTCCTATTTATTGACTAGTTACTATTAGTGTATAAGCATGCTTTTCTTGTTATCCCAGTGTACATTGGTTTCTGTAAGAGCCTCTGATGAGGGACTTTGTCAAAAAGCTTGATGAAATACACATATGCTTTTACCTATTATGTTTGGATTTCAGTGTTTTATATAAAGGAAGCAGTTGCAATACAAAAATTCCTGTAATTCTATATATGTATTTAAAAATCAAGTTTTCTTTGTGGGGAGAGAAGCAGGGATGAAAGCAGGAGGAAGGGTAATCTGAAAGGTGCTTGACAAACGGGGTGCACTACAACTCCTTTATCTTTCAAAATTTTAGAAGTACAAGTTAAAGATGTTTTTCCTTGTAGGGGTCTGGGAGTTAATTGCTCTCTGAAAAAGTGCTGCCAGAGGGTGTCTGCTTTCAACTGACAGTTCTGAAGATTGCAAACTCTTGAAGCTTTGCACACAATTAGAAGTCAAAAATATCTTAAAGCAAAGAAATCATGAATATTCAAATATTTTAATGTCACATCAGATAAATGGTGTAGGATATTGTGGTAAAATTAGCATTTATACCACTCTGTTCCTCAATCTGCTAATGAAACCTGTAGGTAAGCACAGACTTCTGGGAAAGGAAAAAGCCATCTTGTACTGCCAGTGAAGCTCTTATAGGAGAAGGATATAAATCTTTGTGAATGAAGGAACCAGCATTTTCTGCTTCTGTTACTCAGTTTTAGAGGCATTCCTTTCTTGGGACTTTGATCTCATCTCCTCTGGCTTCCCTCAGGCAGCCAAAGTGTCAAGAAAATAAAAAACCTAAAAGCCTTCATCCAGCACCAAACTCTATTCCATCAGCATGGCCCTGCTTCTACAGTGACTGTCATCACTAGGATACTGCTGCCTGGCGGTGAAAGGGTTTGTCAAAGCATTATCAAAAATTTGCCCTACATGTTTCTGGTGATGTTACTGTTTAAAATTTTACGTGAAAAAAAAAAAAAAAAAAAAAAAAAAAAAAAAAAAGTCTTCCTAAACTCCAAGGCAATTTCAGGGATAGATTCCTAAAGACAAACCCAAATTATAATCTTGCAAATGGAGAAGTACAGCAAATCAAAATTGAAAGTAAATTCTTAATATGCATTGATTTCCCTCACAAGGCAATTCCTTTCATGGCACCTTTAAGCATCTAAAATAGATTCTCTTGTTAAGAATTTGTGAATTCTTTCTGTTAACCAGGATTAAAGCAGAGCACTCAACTTGTCTGAAGAGTTTCTCTGCACTTTCACAAACTAGTTTTGGAAAGCTGTGTCTCTGAGTAGCTGAAGTAACTGTCGTTTGCTTGTTTGTTTCTTCTTCTGCTGCCCACTTTCCTAATTTTTCTCCCTTTCTTTAACAAGCAGTCACATCTGTTATTCTGCTTCTTTCCACATTTTAATTATGGTTTCCTACAGCATGGCCTGTAGTAGTCATGGTCCCCAGTAAGTGTTAAAAAGGATGCAGATGTTAAAAGGTTCAGTTGCACTTTCTTGTTTCCTTATGCTGTACTTTTAATTTCAGAAATTAGCAGCAGCGCCTACTAGAAAGCATGTACTCTTTTCCCTATCTCATAGAAAATGAATATGGCATAGCATACTTCTGCTTCTCTCTTAAAGGAGTGTGTTAAACTGGAATCTTGAGATGGCAAGAGAAAGGAAGATAGACACAAGTTGGTATTGACTAAGGGAATGGAAGTGGTTTGGAAAGTCCAGAAGAAGGAAGCAGAGGGCTGACCTTTGCTCACAGCACTTCATTTGATATTACAGTGGCAAATTTCAGAAGAGGACAAAGGCAGGTTCAATAAAGTAGATTATCTAGATTCCAAGCTATAAATGAGTACAGATACGGCAGATCCAGAATTTTTTTGTCTTGAGGGACTCCTTGAGTAACATTGCCAAATGCTGTATTTTGGATGTGGATCAGAACTTATTACCCAGGGCTTTTCTGACAAGAGATGGTTTTTGGAACTGTCTGGAAAACTGGGTCCCTGGAAAAGTACCACTCCCACCACTCCCCAGTTCTTTTCTCTTAATGTGACGCACATCCAAATCAGGATGAAACAGTAAAGTTTGTTTTTTTTCAAAAAATTTGTCTGGAGACTCAAAGAGCCCTGGATACTGCAGCTGCTCAGTGAAATTATTGTGCTTGTCAAAATCATTGCTGCTAGCAACTGTGAATCTAAGGCTGTCAGCTGCAACAAGCAAATGCAGAGTTTTGTATCAGCAGGGTTAGGTGCAAGGGTACATCTGGTCTTGAGTCAGGGACTTGGCAGTTCTCAGGATTTGGTGCTCTGCAGCAAATCCTGAAAGGAATCCCTCCTGCCATTGATCTGAATTAAACTTTTCAGACTCAGTGATCTACCATTTTTTTGTCAGATCTCTGTTTTGCCAGGAATTTGCAACCAACTCTAGCAAATACATTACTATCAATCTTGTGAAATAGTTATAATGTTTTTTCTGATATGTTTGTGATATCTATTCTCTTAAATACAAAGATAAGTAAGGCGGGATGTCTCACAAGCCATTTCAATTATTTTCTACAGTTATTGTCATTTTTTTTACAGATTCCTTCCACTTTTCAGAATGACTAACTTTACCTCCCTTTATGTTTGAAAGTTACGTTCAGGAAAGTTACAAAAGTTGTATTCAGAGAACTTGCTTTCATGAAACCTGATTGAAGCTGCAAAGAAAGTACAGATTTTTATCTTCAGTTCACAAAAGATACACTCAAGAAAGCAAGAGGTTGTAGGTGGCTTCTAAGTCAGTACTGTACAAGCTGTCCTTCTACATGGAAAACTGTGGAAGCATATCTTAAAATAGTAATCCACATGGATGCTTCATCCCCTCTCATTGGAAAAATGTGTCACTTTTGGGGTCTTTCACTTCTGAGGAAGATAAAGGCAATTGGGTTTGAGGCCTTACACAAGTTATCCCAAAATTTTACTAACCTAAGCAGGTTTTACTGTGCCTCAGCCTTTCCACCAGCAAGACCGTATGCAACATCCATCACAAGGTGCCTATTTCTCTCTCTTCAGGTACTCTGTTGAGGACCATTCTCTCCATGTTGGCAAATGTATTGATTCATATTAGTACGAAAAAACCCATATAAACATCATATCAATATGAAAAAACCCCCCAAAACAAACAAAAAAATTGTAGGTTGAGGATAAATTATAGCTTATTCTAGGGCTTTCTGGAGGTCCACAAAGAATTCTTAGCTTTTTGAAATTGGTATTTAATCTGATTATAAGGCAAATGCAATACCACCAGCAGTATGACAGTATTTAGCACACAGCATTCCTCTTTGTCAAGCAGAGAGAATCACACAAAATTTTCTTCAATGCTAATGTGTAATAGGCTTGAACTAGTAAGCGTATGTTATGGAAGCATGCTCAGACAGTTCCTTTTTATAACTCTTGTAGCTGGTAGACAAGTTAATTTATGAGCTTTGCTGTACAGGTTTCAGCTCTTCAAAGGGTAATATTTTTACAGTGACATTTATTCACAAAGCTGTATTTTGTAGACCCAACAGTTATGACTAATTCAGAAAACTTTTCTCTGCACTTTAAATGCATGAGTTCACCCATTATCAGCACCTGTCAAAGTCTGGGGTTTACTTATCAAGTAATGAAGTCTCAGGAGTAAATGTATCAGCCAACTGGCTTTATTAGAAAATCAGGCTGATGGCAGTGAACAGGAGAAAAAAAATATTGGTACAGTAATCTTCAGGGAAATGGTAGCTTACTTGACACTGCAGGGGACCACAAAAGGTCTTTCTCCTTTTCAGTTCCTGTGTATGGCTAAATACAGCCTCAGTCCTTACATTTCCTGGGTGACAAGATTAGGAGCAATGTTTTGCACGCTGATTCTGAGTGGAGGAGGTTTTAGACACCTCTTTGCTTTCTTCTATGTTTCCACATTGCCACAGGATTTGAGAAATGTAATACATATATGCACATGTCCTATTCACGCTGCGAAGCAGAAGTTTACTATCCCCTTTCTGTGGAGGCAGAGATACTGTGACTTGTCAGGACCATCTTCATGAAAGAAGACCATCAAATTTCCCTCCCTTCATCAAATCTCCTTCTCCCCATTTCTGATGTCCAGAGTATCTATGGGAGGTTCTCATAGTTTCATGGCCTCTATGAACCATTTTTAGTTACTTGCGCATATGCAGAAGCAGCAGTTTAGTTCTTGTGGAACCTAATCTGCTGCACCGGGTTTATTTAGTTCTTTGCAATATCAATATTCTTAATTTATAGATGTGTAAACTCTGAATCAAATGATTTTTCTGTAGGAAAGAAGATTTTGCAAATAGGAAGAAATTTAGTTAGCTATGTTAATATTTTATGATAATTTAAAAAATAATGTGTTTGGGTCTTGATTACAGTTTATATGTGTGTTAATTTACAATAGTTCAAAAGACATTACTTTCTTCAACTGCTAGCAGCTCACTTTTAACTTTTTGATGGCAAAGATCCGCATACAAGATGCAAAATATACAAGTCAGGCCTGTTAGGTCTCAGAAAAGTGCTAAGAGAGCCACAAGTATGCACATAGCTAATGCAAGTCTGTTTTAATAATGCTTTAATTATGATTAATTATTTATTCATTAAATTGTTTATTTTCATATTTCATCAAAAGTCTCCAGTGTCCCTGCCTAGAAGCCGTACTTCTTTCAGCTGCTGACAAAACTTCTATCAGTGTAGTTCTGCAGTTTATGATTACATTTAAGCCAAAGTTGATGAGATGACATTTTAGCTGTAGGAGGAGGTCTTTGAAATTTCACAGCATACAAATTTGTGAATTTTCAAGGTTCCCTGACACCATAACTGTAAAGCCAGTATATTATTAAGGAGCAAGAACTGAAGTGTGAACATAGCACTTCAGTTGGCTTGATCACATCATATTTAATTTTGAAGTATTCATAAAAAGTGATGTCTCTCAGAGATGTCTTCTCCTCAGCCATGGAAGAATCTTTCTATTGAAGGAGCTGGCAATCTTTTAAGAGCTTTTTACCTAAATGTGAGCAGAGCAACTTCATCCTCGAAGTCCTCTGGAGTAATAATAACAAGTTATGTGTGCCTCAGGATTGCATAATCAAATATGCTTTGTTCTGAGGCACGGAAAATCACAAGATGTTGTGATTTAAGCCTCATAAACCGTGCGCTGAACACTTGTCTGCAACCTATAAATAGTGAGTGGGTTTTACATTATTCACCAAATCAAGCTCTGTTCTTTCAGTTGAGCCTTCTTTTATCCTTTCCTGCATTGCTTTCTCTTAAAGCACAACATGCAAAAGGTGATGGGGCGGTACCACAGTAGACTACTCTGCTTTTCTGTGCAGTCAGTACCTAAACCAGTATATTTTTGTAATAGCATTAACCCCCATGTTTCCAGAGTTTAATAGCGTGTAATGCTTTTACCTCTTAATGGCTAGTGTGCAATCTCCAGGCTACCTTCTTTTTATGCGGGTTATTAAAAAAGGCAGAGAGAGTAATATTTTGGAAACTGAGCTTTATTCAAAAAGCTGACAACCTGAGTTTTCCTCCATTGTTCCCTATATTCATTCTCTGCCATGTCATGTTTGTACAAATCAGAAGTGCCACAAAATCTTATACTGTATAAAATAATAATAATGCACTTTAGATTATAATCAGCAATTGAAATCCCTGAAAAGACTTAAGATTCGTGGAAGTTTGAAAATTTTTTTAAAGAAAACTCTGGCAATCAGATCTATTTATGCTTTTGATTAATTAGCAAACGAGCCTTTTCATTAACATAGTGAGTTAATTCCCAGGCTAGCATAAAACTGAGAGATCTTCATGCAGTCTATAAAATAGCACCTGTCTCTTGCAGACACCCAGTAGGTCCATGTTAAAACTGTTCATTTGTTCTCTACTGGACCTTCTTATATATTTAATATTTCTTCTGCTTTACTACCATAGCTACCATATATTTCTATTTCCTGTGGGCATTTCCCTCTTCTGAAAGAGGCCCAGGAGCGACTGTTTTCATTATATTAGGTAGACAGATTTTTAAGACATAGAGATTGGTGGCGGTGCGATTCTGTCCATGTACGTGTGACATCTGCTCTGACCTACAGTGCTGTTGCAGGGGCAATTCTGAGTCCCCGGTAACCTGGGCCATCAATTTTTTCCATGTCCTTCCTTACCAAGATTTGTTTGCAGGCATTCTCCTCGTGTCTATTACATGATAGACAGATGGATGTTTATTGAAGGTTTCAGCACCGCTTCTTCTACCTTAAGTTTTATGAACGTCTGCAGATTTTTAATTGCTTGACAAGCAGGATGTTGTAAACAACCCATATTTTATGCATATACGAAATGTAATCATGAGTTTTACGATGCTATTGATTGATGGCCTTGAAAAGAAAAAGGTTAGAAGAGTTGAGACCTGTCAAGATTGGATGGCTTCTTTGTGATGCTTGGTATCTGTGCAGTATGCTTTATGTCTCAAAAGTTATTTCCAAAAATAAATCAGGTCTGTAGCTGCTCCTCAACAACCCCTAAGTTGCTGGTTGCTCCCTGCTCCCTCTCTCTTTCTCCCATGTCTTTTTAATTTCCAAAGACATGTGTATTTGTTCTTGCTGAAAACTGAGAAGCAAGTCCGTCTAAAGTCCACTAGGATCCCTGGTTACTTTGAAAATGTCTTAAATTCACAAGCAGGCTTTCTGAGGCTGTGTCACCAGGTACATCAAAACGCTAAAAGCATGATGGAATTAATTTGCAAACCTCTCTGTCCTTTCTGACGTTTATAGAAGGAGAAGGGCTGTTTGGGGAGGGATGGAGAGGTGTTGTGGTTGGTTTTTTTTTTTTTTTTTCTAAGTGTAAAGCAGCCCTATGTTTGAACTATTTAATTTTGAATAAAGATTGTTTCCTGAGGTCAGTCTATTTTTTAAGCTCTAGTGAGAGTGCCTACAGGCATTGTGGTTATGCACTTCTCATTTAAATAAAGAGTGTATCCTACTGTTCAAGTGGCTCTTCACATGTATTAATGTATTTCAATACAGAGGGAAGCAATGCTGAATTCACTCACCTCAGGGTAACTAAGGAGATGTATTTAGAATGGCAGAGTGGGTACAAGTAATACAGCAGTTGGATGTCATCACATTCTCTTCTCAGATGAAGTATAACAAAGCTGACATTTTTTTCCTGAGTTACTTTCCTATACTTCTTCAACATGTAAGCCCAACAATCATTCTTTTTCAGAGATTCTAGTTTTTCAGTGCAGACCCCTTTTAGAATGCTTTTGCTGGGTAAAAAAAAAAAAAAAATGCTTCAAGCTGGCCCATGAGTATAATTGCCTCCTCTAAAAACACCTTTTATGGCAAAGTTTATTGTTTTGTCAGAGAACTTCAGTAATTTCAAAGGGATCTGTGCTGAACTGCAGGTTGTTTTTTTCTTTTTGTTAGACAGTGTTTAGAAGTATTGCCTTTGCAAAGTAAGTTTAGTTACTATTAAGTTTCTTTTTTATTTTTTCCATTCAGTACAATTGAAAATAGATAGGAGTACAATGTACCTTCAAGATTAGATGGACAAAACCCGTGTTCACTATTCCACTGAAAAACTGTTTTTAGCCGAACACCTATTTGGCAACTTTGGGATGTAAATGGTAGCAGATTAAAAACATTGGGACTTAGTGACCTTTTCATTCCATTAAGAGCTAACATGTATAATTATAAAAGCAAATGTGCAGAAGGCAATCATGTAAATACCAATAAAGGTTTCTTAGTAGCAAAGCTGATTTCATGTAAATAGCTCATCTTAATCTGTTTTAATTAAAAAAGTCTAATTACAGAGAGCAGCTTATGTTGATCAGAATGTTCAGATGAATGCTGGTATATGTCACCCAGAAATAAATAAATAAGAGGGAAAAAACCTATATAAAGAAATCCAAAAATAGTGTCAGATAACAAGAGCTGATTTAAAATACTGGCACTGAATATGTGTTGCTGGATTCACCCACCCCAGTTAGAAAGTGAAGGACAGCTGAAAATACTTCCAATTAAAAAAAAAAAAAAAAAAAGAAAAAAAAACATGAAAAAAGGGAAAAATTGACATATGACAGTGTATAAGAAACTCTGAATGCAGGAGTGTGTGACTGATTGCAATCAGATCACATCATGCATGCCTTGTCCTTTTGTCTGGGAAAGTTCCCACCAGGGACGGCAAGTAGTAAGGCCCTACCTTCTTTCCCTTCCCTCCTTTCCTCCCAGAAAGTATCCTTCATGTACTCACATACCTCTTGCTACTGAGGACATTAAGCGAAGGTTTAGTCTGGGTAACACAGATTTTCAGATATTTGAAAGAAATAATAGTGAACTAGTAGTAAATGGTGATTTGATGATTATCTAGAAAATAATGAAAAAACTGCAGTTTGCCATTATGCAAAGATAAGAAAAAAATGTTTCAAAACAGAATTTCAAAGTAGAATGGACTAAATACTAATTAAGCAAATTTTCCCTTTTCCACTCTTTTAATAATAATTCAGATATTTGAAAAATACTTGGAAAATCAACGCTTAGCAGAACCATCATCAGTAAGGAAAAACAACACATAATTAATAGCTCAAGGCAGGGGTTTTTTTTCCCACAAGGTGGATTAAAGTCCACTTAAGAATTGGCTTTTAATTTTAAATGGCATTTTTTTTTCCTGCTGTCCTTTGAAGATAAGATTTATGTGATCACATTGTTCATCTCTTGCTCCAACTTTTGACCTTTCAAGCAATTTTAAGCTAAATTTGACAAAGGATTAGAGATCTCAAAGCCTTTGTCATGTTCTTAAAAAATATTATCAAATAATGAAGGCAAGGAAGAAGGGAAAAGATGCTGGTGATTTGTGAATTTGATGCAATTGTGAAACATGAGAGAACCTACCGATGTTCTCATGTGATTATTACCCTTTTTTCTTACTATGCGTACTGTAAAGGGAAGGTGAAAATAGAACAACCTATTCCAAAAAAAAAAAACCCTAAAGCATGTATATTTATAGTTTATCACAAAATTTTTAAGAAGGTCCATATGTTTTTCATGCAGCAATTGTTGATATTAGGTCATTTCTGCAAAAAATGTGGAACAACTTAAACAGATTTTAGAAGCTGAAATCTTCTCAGTCCACCTCTAACATGTTCAGAGGTGAAAGGTTATAGAAGCTTCATGTTCAAATTCTTCTTTTATTTTTGTTCAAACCAGGCATTTCCCCACCATATGTTGAGTTCTCTAGTATTCTAGGCTGTCTCATTAACACTAATAAGCATTTAATTGTTCACTGGGGGTAGAATAGTTTGACTGGTACAGTACTGTACAATACAAACTGTCTCTGTAGCTCTGTGGGTGCAGCATTATAGGGAAGATGTAGATGAATCAGTCTGAAATTGCTGACAGAATACAACCAAAGAAATTCTAGTGTGAAAAAGGGGAAGTTTAGCATTTCATAAGAGAAGGAAAAAATTTCCTAGACCCCTGATGATTCAAAATTCAGCTGCATCTCAAGAGCTACCATCTTTACCAAACTTCAAAAAAGCAACAGTTGTTCACTTGCACTCGGAGTTGTCATGTGTATATGTGCATCACTCAGCTGCTAACAGGAGAAAAAGGAGGGCAATCTAGTGAGCAGAACTGAAGTAGCTGTTGTAGGCTTGTTTAGGAGGAAAGAACAAGAACTAAACTGACTAAGACACTATGAAAGGTGTAAGGAATGGCCTAGTCTAGCCTTCCCAGGGGTGTAAGTTCTAACAGGGGAGCTCCTTGGCATGTCAGAGATACAGTAACAACTGGGGGAAATGGGCAAAATTTCACATATCAGCAAAATCTTCTTGGTGGTAAAATGGATTCGGTTCCACAGCAGTCCCTCTGTGTACTGGGTTTACACGGCAAGCTTTTTGGTAACAGGGGAAGGGTGGAGCTGCAGTGGTGGCTTCTATGAGAAGCTGCTAGAAGCTTCCCCTATGTCTGATAGAGCCAATGCCAGCGGGCTCCAAGAGGGACCTGCTGCTGGCCAAGGCTGAGCCCATCAGCGACGGTGGTAGCACCTCTGTGATAACACATTTAAGAAAGGAAAAATTTGCTGTGCAACAGCAGCTGAAGAGAGGAGTGAGAATACGTGAGAGAAACAGCCCTGTAGACACCAAGGTCAGTGCAGAACAAGGGGGAGGAGGTGTTCCAGGCACTGGAGCAGAGATTCCTCTGCAGCCTGTGGTGAAGACCATGGAGAGGCATGTTGTTGCTTTGCAGCCCATGGGCAGAAATACACCTGCAGCCCACAGAGGACCCCATACAAATGGGTGGATGCCTGAAGGAGTCTATAACCCTGTGGGAAGCCCATACTGGAACAGGCTCCTGGCAGGACCTGTGAACTTGTTCTGAGAGGAGCCCGCACCAGAGCAGGTTTGCTGTGAGGACTTGTAACCTCTGGGGAATATACACTGAAGCAGTCTGAGCCTGAAGAACTGCACCTGTGGAAGGGACCTACACTGGAGCAGTTCATGAAGATCTGCAGGCCATGTGAAGGACTCATGTTGAAGAAGTTTGTGGAGGACTGTCTCCTGTGGAAGGGAGCCCACTCTGGAGCAGGGGAAGAGTGTGAGGAGAACTCCCCCTGAGCAGAAAGGAGCGGCAGAGACAAAGTTTGATAAACTGGCCACAACCCCCATTCCCTGCCCACTGAACTGCTTGGCAGGAGGAGAGAGAGAAATCGGGAGCGAAGTTGAGCCCAAGAAAAAGGGAGGGGTGGGGGGAAGGTGTTTTAAGATTTAGTTTTATTTCTCATTATCCTACTCTGATTTAATTGGTAATAAATTAAATTAATTTCCCCAAGTCAAGTCTGGTTTGCCCATGACAGGAATTTGTGAGTGATGTCCCTGTCCTTATCTCGACCCATGAGCCTTTTGTTATATTTTCTGTCCCCTGTCCAGCTGAAGAGGGCGAGTAATAGAGCAGCCTGGTGGTCACCTGGCATCCAGACAGGGTCAACCCACCACACTCTAGAAGGCCGTAACTGAAGCTGTGTTGTTCAAATTACTATAAGTTATACTGGAAAGTAAAAGAAAAAAGGTTTCAATCAAGGCCACTCCTCCAGTGACTGATGACAAAACAGGTTATCTTTTCCCCAGATACTATTATCTTCAACCATACATCATCCTGCTATTTCTTGACAAAAAACCAATTGATTTAAACATGATTTGGGAGGCAGAAGAATGTTCAGCAGAGTTATTGCTCTGGTAGAATCATAGACTATGCGCAGGAGCTGTGGGAAAACATACAACTTCTTAAACATATTACAGATTTACTCTCTTATGTGGGTATGTCATTACCAGTGGCAACAAGAAGCTGTGGCTTCTGATTTTGGACGCTATCTTCCCTTAAAGATGTAGCCTCTTTTCTCCTACCCAAATAAGTTCTGGTGCATTGAGATTTGTACATGTAGTCAAGTGCATGTGTACCCACAATACGCTTGCATGCCTCCATCCAGATGAAGAAAAGGGGAAGATTTCTTGTAGTACCTGTGAATCTGAGAGCCAGTTCAGTGGGAGAGATTGAGTAACGCTCCACTGTGTAGTATGATCAATTGGTTTTCTTTTTGAAAATTAAGATATACGAAAACACAGCGGTGTAGTTCTTCTATGCTTCATAGTTGGGCTTTACTTTTAGCAGAATCCTATTTACAGCAAGCAGTGGATTGAAAAGAGTATCTAGCTGAGATCAGCACCTTTCAGTGCTTACTAGCAGACTGGCCTCCTGGTTGATGGATAGAGTACAAGTTTTCCTTAAAGGTTCAATAAGGAGGACTGAAATTTATGTCTTCACCCCTGTGGTACCTGCTGGTATGTTCAGCTGAAAAAATAAAATATGGCCTCCTGTTCTAGAAAGCATCCAAAGAGTACACAACTGCCCTAGACTTTAGTAGCAGCATCTTATTTATGCAGCTACAAAGCACACTCGTGTCTTTAAAGGTATCATATGGAAGAGTAAACACAAATATTTGGGAAATATTTGGAGTTTGCTGAGGAGTTAGACTTAAAAGAGCTGGGAGCAATGCTAACCTAAAATTCTGGACTTAAAAGGCTTTCACTTTTGGGGAGGAGTATTGCTCAAGAAGGGAAAGGACAATAGGATAATGTTTTATCTTGCTGGCAGAGTTTTCACATCAACCTTGCCCTGAATTCTTTTCAAGAAATGTTATGTCTTTCTAAAAGTCTTGAGTTAGCAAGTCAGTGTGCTGTAAGCAGAAATGTATTGTGGGTCTCAGTGAAACAAGTCTTCCAACTATTGAGTATCGGCTCTTACTTAAAATAGCATCATTGTCATTCACTAGGAGGGGAAAAATAACAGCTGACTCAAGAAAAAAAAAAGCCATCAGCATGTTCTGCAAATATAGATGAGAAATGTCCAACATAATAACCATAAACATCCTGTACAAATATAAGGTTGCAATACTAGCAGAATAGTGTAAATGCTAAAACCCTAGTACAGATGAAAAAAATCAATCTCAGTTTTTCCCCATGAGTATATTGCTACATTGAGTGTTGTCTCTAGGTAACTATCACCTTTCAGAGCTAGCGTGTGGGGGGAAAAGCAGATGAGGCACATGCTTTGCCAGTAAGCAGCACATTATAGGCATTTAAAAACACAAAAGATGGGATTTAGCTCATTTATCTGAGCTATCTGTCAGTAAAAAGGCAGTTCTATTTTTATGTTTTACAAATCAGGCATTGTAAGAGCTGATAATCACTTACCTGCCTAAAAAGCCTTATGGCATTCAGTTTGTTCCCAAGAGTACACAAAGAGCAAACAGTGAGCAAAGCACAAAGGAAAGTATTTAAGAGGGACGGCAGCATGGAGCCAAAGGACACTTCTGAAAAGCATCCCTGTGCTTCAGTCACTAGGGTTTTGTTGTACCATATACACCTGTAAATACATTAAATATATCTAATGATGGAGTACTTCATTGTTTGTGCAAATACAATATTTCAGCAACTGGCAGACACCAACTGAGCAAAAAAACATCAATTTACCTCCGACATAAACATTCCTCTACTCAAAGGGCTTTTTATCTATCTCAGGCATTACAATATGGCGAAGCAGTAAGTGGCTGTGAGTCCAGTACTAGCCCCTCAAACTTTTGCCCATACTGAATAGATTTTCAATAAAATCAGATTTAGTCTCCAACTCTCCCTCTTTGTCTCTCAGCTCAGAGAAGGTCTGTGTAAATCTTTCCTTTGCAGCTGACCAGACTGCAACTGTCTCCTCCTTGATGAAGCTGTGTCTTTGCTACAGCTTATCCTGCAGGACCACTAGATAAATCGATCTTTTCCCAAAATCCTGATCCCTATTTATTTCCTCCTGATGCGTAGCTTTTGTATATGTCTTAGGATGCACAGGCTTCCTCAAACTCAGACTGTATCTTTTAGTCACAGTGAAATTGCGGGAAGGCTGCAGTACCACCAGAACTGAAAATACACATGCTGTTCATTTTACCAGCACAGAGCAGCAGTGCTTTCCTCCACTGAGAAGAATGTGTTTAGCTGAAGCTTTAAGGGACAAGCAGGGACAAGCAGAACAAAACAAATAAACTTGTCATCAGAATGTTCCATGGATGACTTCCAAGTATACTGGGTGCTCTAACAACCAAAAATACAGGTTGACCTTGATTGCATATGAAGGAAGATACTTCCAAAAACACACCCTTATGAGAATGACAGTTTTCTTGAATTTACATTCAAACTGAAAAAATGCCATTTACTGAATCCCCTATGCTACTTCCTAAAACTCATTCTTAACTCCTTGGCTTGCAGTTTTGTAAGTGCTGTGTCATGGGCTACAGTTGGGATTGTTCTAATAATGTTCCACAATCTAGGAACAAAAAGAGAGGAAAACATTTTCAGAAAATAAAATGCCGTGAACTCTTAGAAATAAAACTTCTTGTCACACGAGGTGCGGGGTGACTACCATTCTGGATTGTTTTTTGTTTTCTTTACAAGATAAAAACAAACCAACCCTAAGCCCATGTTCTAAGTGCTGTTGCTGAAATTTAGAGAAAACAATAGTGTTTACAAGGTAATATTGCCTTTAAATAACATATGTAACACAATAACGTTAAAATGAGGTATATCAAATATAAGGAAGAAATAATGTTTTTATTAAACCATTGAAGGTGAGTCCAGCTAAAGTGCTTGTGTGTGTGTACATGTATATATATACATAAATATGTCCTTTTCCCCCAAGGCTTTCTCTTTAATGAATTGACAGAAACAGGTACTTTTAGGATGTGATTCTTCTGATCTATCTTCTACTTCAAGATGAGATGAATCATGCATTATAAATACTGATTTCTCCCCACTGAAGAAGCATTATATGTATTCTTTATATAACAAAAATAAGGATGATATATTCAAATGCAGATGTCTTTATTTGGACCATGTAGAGTTAAACAGACTCCTATTCCCACATGCTGCAAAACCTGAAAAAAATATCCTCCTGTACCCATGAATGCAAATTTAGAGTGTCCACAAGTGTTGTCAGGTTTGCAAATATTTTAGCGCAAGTATGAGCTCAATTTGTGTGTCAAGTCACTTATTTTATAGTTTGAATGGGAATGACACTCTCCTGAAAATCTGTCCCTCTCTGGTGATGCTGAGCCCATCAGAAAACTTAATTGAACTGATACATCTGATCTTACATGAATTGAGAAAAACACCAAATACAAACTGTCAGAAGTCCTAAGTGAAAGCTTATTTGATCAATTACTATTGACTGTTGAAGATGTATCTGAACAATTCTCTTAAACATGAAACTGATCAATACTAGCAGATAAATTAAACAAAGATCACTCCAGGAGAACTTTGAAGGTGATAAAAAAAATATTATATAGACATGTCTGTAAGAGATGTGGCTCTTCGACAATACAAAGAACAACAACAGAAACAGCTGTGTTTGAAGTGCTGTGCTTGCTCCTGATTATAGAGACAGATGATAAGAGAATGAATGTCTTGGCTGAGTTCAATAGTAAAAGATCCTTGCATTAACTTGGATGGACAAGTTCTGGCAAGGTTCACTTCCTCAGTTCATTTTCAGAATTTCAGGAGAGTTTCAGTCAAATTCTCAGTTGATTATTTTTACGCTATTGAAATCAATGACTTGTCACCAGTTGCTCTCCGATGATACATTACTTTTTCTCCATCTCAGTAAAAAGGTTTGATTTCTTCTTGTTCAAAATCATTTCAGAAAGGCTATACAATTTATCTGGTTCTATTACTTCAGCATTTTTCCTCTTTTCTTTGGAAAAGCCATGTTGGAAAAAAAATCTCTCAAAGTGATCCTTCACATCCATCTATAAATGTGTTCCAGTCTTAGGACGTGTTTTATATGGAGGCCTTTTTTAACGGGAGCATATATCACACACTAGAATAAAGATCAAAGAACATGGGGGAGGCAATGAATAAAACCATAAAGGACTCATACCCAAGCTAACACAGAGAGGTGGGAATATCAAGATAATGTTGGTCTGAATCTGAAAGTCAATTACTGCTTGAGGTTGCTTGTTCTTAACCTTTGACATCTATTTTTATTTTTCGTCCTGTTCTTCAAAAACTTCCACGCCATAACATATAAAAAAGACATTTTACATTACTTGTGTTATAAATTTCGTCCAGATCTTTCTCTTTCCTCAGGATGCCTGCACTTCATACAGTGAAACAAATGAAGCATAACTCAGCACCCATCAAATCTTAGTTTGGTCTCCAGGCACAGGCTCAATTATTATTAAAATGGGTTTGATTATTTGTAAACAGCACATAGTATTTACACTTTTCTTTCCACTCTTACAGACTTCTCAAATTTATATTGAAGATTAAGGATGCAAATACCAAAATGTCCCATCAGAAGTGCTTTCCATGTAATTTATTTGCATAGCCCTGATAAACCAATACTGAAAGTCATTTGAACATTCACTAATATTGTATTCTGGGGTTTTTTATTTACTCATTAAAGGAAGTGTGGTGCTAAATCTGTAATTCTAGAGATCTTTTGTCTAGATATATCCACATTACCAGTTACAGTATCCCATTTCTCTGGAAAGATAGCTCAGCTGTTAGATTTGTTTATCTGACCAGTCATTTTTACTTACCCAGAACTTCTCACAGTTAGAACCGTTGTTTTAAAACAGTCAGTTTGTGTGGGTCCGGATAAAGATCTCTTGGCCACCCTATCTAGATCAATCTGTCAATATTTTTTTGAGATGTTTTAACCATAAAACTAGGTAATATCACACACTCCTTTCTCTCTGAGTTACGGTATTTCTCCCAAGAAGTCTTTATTTCACTAGCTCATTCTTGCTATCTTTTGATAGCCACAGAAAGATTGTTCTGCAACCCCAAATCAAACATGTCCAAGGAGGAAACCTGCAATTTTATTCTAGTCTACAACAATTAAATAGTGAAAACCATAAAAAGAATCACAATGTGTTAAAAAGACTCCAAGGGGCCAGAGTCCTCTGTTGAAGGAAGTGTGGAAATCCTTGTAAATGGTCTCTTCTGCTCATGTTTCACTTTGGACATTTTTTTTTTCAGTTTATTGGAATTGGAAATATTTAAATCAAGTAGAAATAGGGAGAAAACCCCACATGTATTTATTGTAGTGACCAGAAATATTTTTCCCAATAGATATTTGTATTTAATAAAATCATTTGCAGCTCTCTCTAAAAGGCAGGGAACTTAGTTTTCTTTTAACAGTCCAATCAACAGCTGCAGGATTAAATGTGATTTTCCTTTTGGTTTATTTAAAGATGTTACTTGTTATGTGAATTAAATGAGTGAAACTCTCTCTTTAGGCTTTACTGGGAGTAAATCAACCAGGACGCACATTTGATTTCAAGACAGACTTGCAGAATACCCCAGTGAGGACAGTGTCTGTGTTCCCAGCAACTCTTTGTTCTATTTAAAAGCCCAGAGAGCTGACATGGTGTCATTCATTACACTTTTGAATAAGATGAAATATAGCACATACTTTATCAAAATTATTTGAACTTCTAATGGCTTAAAACAGTAATATGCTCAACATTTGCAACAGATTTTTTTCCCCATTCCAAGAGAAAGTCAGGAGTACATTCCTTCTGCTCTGACTTGTTGTCATAATAATGTTTTAAAGTAAGTAAAAAATGTGTTATAGAGAGGAGTTACTACCTTCATCTGTATTTGGCTGATTAAGGATAGGCTAAAACTTGTCAGAGTATTAGTCACAATCTAGGCAAGTATAATTATTTAAAATCATTGGTCTGCATTAGGAGCTTGGTGAGATTTCTAAAGATATTCCACTGTGATAAGTCACAGTTTTGCTAAATATTCTCCCGGTGTTCAGTGCAGACAAGGTTGTTTCAATATCAAGTTAGAGACTCTGTTTCCTCTCACTGCTTTCTTAGGTTTTTTGCTCCTAGCAGTAATTTTTGTTTGTTTATGATTTATTCTTATTTATTTTAACACTGTGAAGTGGTCAAGACTGTCTTTGCTGTCAGATTATTCCGTTCCTATATGAATTCTTTAACTTCGTAATTTTGATTTATGGCTTGCCTTTGAACCTATTTATTTTATCTTGTACTAACTGTGAATTTGAGACAGAGTTGTACTAATTTGTCATCTTTTGCTGCATAAAGTTCTCTCCTCCATGCTTCCATTTCATTCATTGTGAAATGCATAGCCGACCTGACTGTCCACTCTGTCAACTAATGACAGCTAATGACACTAATGAACAGATCTAATGTCTGTGTGTACAAATAAAGCTCTTCATCATAATGGGCATACCAGATTAAAACTTACAGGGAACTCCTAAATGAGGAGAAATATAAAGACACTTAATAAGCCATGTGCTTGCTGAGGGCATCATTTGCCAATTTTGCTTTGCTGGAAAAAGCAGCTAACATTTCTCAGAAGGATCATGAGAAGAAATTCACCCTAAAATTTGTGAAAAATTATTTTTTCTTGTAATATCTTTAATGTCAAAATGTACTTAGACTGTTTGAAAAAAGTTTAAAATTTGGTCACCCTAAAGCCTTTTCCTCTGCAACTGGGGAAATCAATTACTGAAAAATAATGAATACAAAAATCACCTGTTTTTCATAGCCCTACTTATTATATCAGAATGCATGTGTAGTCAAAAAGAGGTAGGTGATTAGTTCTGTTAAAAAGAAACCTGTATCTCCAGGCTGTGATTTAAAATACTATTTATATCCTTGTGATCGGCTGTAGAGGCAGGGTTACCTTTCTAAAGTCAAATTCCTTCAAGACTGTGTTCCATTGACTTAACCTCTGTCTTCAGCATTCCTAAGCAAACTTATTGCATGATTTTTTTTTTGATTACTTATTTTGATAGCCTTATTATGAGGCTTGTTGCTTAGATTATAATAGGATATTAAGTTTAGTCATAGCCATACATGAGAGATGAACTGTAAGATATACCAGCCCAGAGCCAGCTAGGCTCACATTAGCTTCAGTTCATTTAGTGCAGCAAGATTTTGGAGAAACAGTTTTGGAGCAACGTAGATTTTAGCATTAATGAAATTAATGAGCGTTGAGATGCCCTAACATTGTCCCAGGAAAGAACTTTGCTCAGGTGTTGCCTTAAGAAGTTGTATTGCAGTTTGGCTTGTGGACTTCAGTAATCATCATGTGTATGTTGGGCGGTGGAGATAGTGAAGGATTGCCGAGAAAAAGATGAGCAATGAAAAGGGAAAAAACAGTCAGAGAAGGATATGAAGGGAAGTAGAAAGTGAGAAACTTTCTAGGGCAGAACATAAAAGGAAAAAGAATAAAAGAAATTATATTTTCTATCTTTTAAAGATTTTGTGGGAGAAAAAAGTCAATGTAACTGAAAGGTGTTTAAATGGAAAGGGCTTTTTTATTAGGATGTTCATGAGCGATTCTATAACCCTGGAAAAGAATTTTCCGGATGGACTTTGAACACCTTGCCACAGTTCTGCTTCAGGTAAAAACTGTCTTCAATAGCAAGCAGCAGACCACAACAGGGTCTGAAAGCTGGATACAGACAGGCAGTTGGTTGTTCATGCTCCCTTCCTCTCCCAGCTTTCAATGTTTCAAAAGCTTCCACACCTGATAAAGAATCGGTGGAATTGAGTAAAAGTTTTTCAGAGTTATTAAAGCTATACAATAATCTGGAAAGGAAAGACAAAACAAACAAAATAGAGAACAGGAAAGAAATATTGTTTCCTTCATCAAAAAATTAGATATAATTATCAGTATTTCATAACTTATGCTCTACTATCAAACGTTTTGTGGAAACAGAAGTCCATGAGAAAGCTTTGCGTCATCAGCATATATGCAATTAAGGGAAAACACTTTGTTACCCTAACAGCTTCTTACTGACCCTTGTATTAAACATAAGAGTCTCAGAAGTACTGTATATTTTACTGGTATTTTGCAGAGTTATAAAGTGAACAGACGTGACACATAAAACCCCTTTCCATATTTAGTTGGAAATACTACACATTCAGTTTCTGAAAAGCAGTTTTCATTTTTGTTATGTTTAGGATCTTCTTTGCTCCTTTTAAAAGGCAGCAAATACTAAAAAAAGAAAAAAAAGAAAAAAAAAAAAATCTAGCTTTTGGACTCTGTTCCAGATTCCTGCTTTACTGCATGCAGCCAATAAGTAGACTTTCCTGCTACTGGTCAAAAACCGTATTGTGAAGGTTGCAGGCTTCTTGCTGAACTCTTGTTGCACCCAAATGGGGCTAAAGGGGAGCCTGTTAATCCAGTTACAGCCATGTCTGGAAAAGGTAGCAGAGTGCAAAAGCAGGCCCAAAGCAGGGTCAGAAAACTCCTCACAGAGGTTTGTCTTTAAAATCATGCTGAGGTCATTCTTAAACAGTCTTGCCAGAACAATGCTGTGCACGTCGTTTAATGTGCACCCATCATAATCATGTTGATGCAAAACTCTGCACTTGAAAAGCATGAAACTTTCCAGTTCTGTATTCAGTAACCATGTGCTGCTGTCCAACCACTGCTGAAGAACAAACATTTTAAAAAAATACAAATGGTCTTTCAATGACTGGCTTCTAAAGAGTTCAGCACATCATGACAGCCTTTTCTGAAGCACAGCAAAGTGTGTGTTTTTGGTCCCAGGTACCACACACTAGTAAAACATTATAAACAGGGACTGCTTAATTGAGTTGGGTTTTATCTAGGTCTAACGCAGCCGTGCTTACCATGTGTTTAGCTGAAATAACCATATTAGGTTTTTCAGTTGCACCAGCAAAGCCTTGGGGGAGCAAAAAGGCTTGTGCATGTTTGGACAGAATTTTCCCAAGGTAAGGGAACAAGGCTGATAGGATCTGACAGTGCCCAGTGGGGATGGGATAAAATCACAAAGTAGAATTTGAAGTTTAGTCACAGCATAAACAAAGACTCTGTCTTAAATCGTCTACCTGTCTTTCACTGTGACAGGTCCCTGGAGATGCTTCCCTTCACCTTTGTTAATCACATGCAAAGGATCAGAGTCAGACAAGCAGATAACTGATTTTTGTTGGCCACAAACTAATGCCTTCAAGGTCTGTGCTGCAGTTGCTTCTCCAGAAAATCTGTTAAGCTTATTCTCAGATTCCCTTTATTGGCATTTAATTCATTGCTACTATCTGTTGCATTATCCATTTTTTTTTTTTCCAATTAAAGCAATCATTAACACTCTGTGTTGGGTTTGAAGGGCATTAGGATATTTTTGCAGCCTGCACATCTTAGACATCTGGACAATACTCACTGCAAATGGTCTGGGTGCAGATGGGGATTTCTTTTTCCTGTTTTAGATTTATCCTTTTTTAATTAGGGTCACACATCTTATGCACATCTTGTAAATATTACAGGAATGCTTCTTGTCTGTGCCAGTACTGCTGGATCAGGACCATCGTAAAGGAGGGTTTAATGGTGAGGAGTATCTAGCTTGCCAACCAGCAACAAGGAAAAGAGATTTAGACCCTTCTTCAGGTGTTGGCTGGTCTCTCCCCAGGTCTGGCAGTGAATCTGCCCAGAGCAGATTGCAGAGTTCATCTGAGAACAGACATCAGGAGCTGATCCTGTTTTACCATTGCTTAGGCTTTTACTTTCATGATTGATTAGGAATAGGAAGAGGAGATAGGTGGGATAAGATCTAATTTGGGAGGGAGGAAAGGCTGCAACAAAAGCAGTAGAGGAAAAATGCAAGAAAGACCTTTTACTGAAATCCTCCATCTTGTGAAGGGTGACGTTTGCCTGCCTAGTGTCCATACAAAATACTTGAATCTATTCTGCTGAGCAGTCAAGTATCTCAGGTCTGGTTTACCCTTCATGGTAGGATGGCGCAGGCACACGGATGTGTGCATGCATGCTATAACAATATTAGGTCAGTATATGAAAGAATATATATTGTCTGACAACACAGAATATAAACTTTGTGCTGAATCGTTAAATTATCTTTTTTTTTTTTTTCTATTGGACAAACTCCCTGTCCTGCACAATCCTTTCCGGATGGCAGTGTTGCAAGATATGTTGAGCTTCTGCTGATCTTCTGCTTCCTGTAATTCACTAAGAGGTGACAAATAAGGTATTTCCAACAAAGACTTAATTTAAAGACTGCGTTAGTGTAGAGTCTTCAGCTTAGTGTGATAGTCAAATAAATTTTACTGCTTGTCTCTACTCAGAATTCTACCAGACTTTTCAGGTTTTTTTACCCTCCCAAAGCGCAAAATTGTAGATGGTAAGGCACATGCCAGATTTGTCTCTGGAGCTGCCAGGAGGTGAGCTGTCTGTATAACACAGGAGTTTTGCCTGAACACCAGCCCGGACACCTCTGCTGCTGCATGACCATGCGGCAGTCAGGCAAGCCTGCCTCTGGCAGGTGTGATCGGGCAACAGAAGGGAGGCCATGAGTTTGCACTGCAAAAGCAGTGGTAAGGGGGATGTAGAAGGATATTTGTGCCCAGTATGCAGGCCTGGGAAGGTTTGCCTGTGCTTACAGTTCTGGCTTGGGTTTAGCAGATTCGTGGATTTTGGTGTTCTGTCACTGTGGAGAAGGCTGCTATCCTTGCTGGCAAATCTCTTTTAGTCATAACAGCAGTTCTCTCTCCTTTACTCTTATTTCAGAAGATGATTTAAGAAAGCATTTAAGAGCCTTAATGAGGACAATGAATGACCCCAATGGAACTGGTAAGCAAATCTTTTTTTTTAGTACCTTGCTGAACCAGGTTCTCAAGTCTTATTTCGAACCACAGTGTCAGAACCACAATTTTCCTACTGCTAACCACTTCCCCCCACCAAAGAGATTTCATTTGGGAACAACTAATGTTTCCCAGTTACCTACAAAGTACTCAAGTTGAACATTTCTGTGCTTAGTAAATATGCTAGTCAGTTGCTAAGAAGAGTAATGAATCCTTAATTGTACATAAGAATGATTTATGGCATAATGTGAATTTACAGCCCATTACAGGAAATAATTAAATTCCACTAATTGCAAAATTTAATAGTCATTCCAGCCTAGGAAACAGCAGTATGAGCAAGCAGATTTGTGCTCATACACTCAGAATTGTGAACTGCATGAGAAGCAGTTAGCTGAAAAACAGTTTGCCATTTAACCCCAGCTCAATGCAGAGATCTAATACATGGCAAAGTTGCTACTGAATTGTTTTTTTTTTTTCCACAGTCAAATTTTCTTGGAGGAGATGGGATCATTAAAGAGATTGACTAGATGTATATTAAGAAACTTGCTTCATCAATCTTCAAATCCACCCTGATTCTGATAGAGCTTTGCAGAGAAAAACAAGACTTTTACCCATGCTGTGGGGATTTTGTAATGGGTATGGAATAATATACTTCATCCTATGGAGTGCAAAGACAGTCCTCTGTCACACACTGTTGCTCACACTTGACAAGCAGTGTAGGACTTGATTCTTTCCTTTGAACTGTGTAAATGATTAGTAACTGTCAGAATCAGTTTTGTAAATGTGGAGAATAAAGCCCAACATGTCTGCTCTGAGATTTTCAGCTGAAAAGTCAACAGTCTTTATTTTATTCTTTGATACCTGATGCACCTGTCAGTCTCTTGACAAGGCTGCACACACTGGTGTGGTCTGCAGTCTCTACAAGTGAGATATGGGACATAGGAGACAGAATTTATACTAGGATCTGTTTAATAAAACAGAAAAATTGACAAAGACAATTTTGATTTAATAGAATAGCATCTAATAGGAAGTGGAGTATGTTAATTGAAATAAAGAATTTGATCCAGCTTGCATTATATTTAGGGAACTGAATGTCATGCAAAAAGAAAAGCCACCCATTATGTGGAGTGTTCTGTTTAACCTTCATAGCAACTCTTGTGGTTTTTAAGAATAGCTGCTTGACAGATTATTTTTTCTGTGTAGGACTCAGGAAAGTAAAATCATCTTTCACTGACCAAAAAAGTTCAAACTTAACAAGATTCAAATGGCAAGAGCAGATTGTAAGCAAATTGTCAGTCAGTGGGCTTGTATGGAAGTGTGTGTGGCAAAACTATTATTTTTGGATGTATGCATGTTCCAGAAGAGAAGATATTAAATGACAGTATTGTCCAGAGCTGATGAATTTTCTTGGAGAATGAGGTAACTTAAAAAGCACAATCAGTTAAACAAGGGTTAATTTAAACACGACTGCAGCTTTTGTTTCTGTAACTTTACAAATTCACATCAGTGTGAAACTCGAAAAGCAACATTTGATCTAGTAGCGGATACTAGATGCTCTTCCCACATTCACAGGCTTGCAACTGATGCTCTTGATCTCATCAAGACATAGCATAAAAGAAGTATGGTCTTTTTCATAAGTATAGAAAACCAGAAATCTTTTTATGTGTTTGAAGTCAAAAACATTACATCAAAACATAAGTTACTCAACAAGTTTCATTGGTTTTGCAAACAGCCAATTTGGGACTAAGGTTTTTTTGTTTTTGTTTTTCTGTTTAAACACAGTGCAAATTTAAGATTTTACTAAAGGTTTTTTTCCATCTTAAACTGGAAAATTGAAGACAGTCTTCTTCCAGAATGAAAACACAAGTGCTTAAATGCCATTGGGCATCACTGTTATAGCTCTAGCCAAGCTAGTTGATCTAACTGTCTTTCATGGAGGCTCATAGACTGCCATCTCAAAGGCTAATTGGCTGCCCTCATCAAAATGCATACTGGCTTTTGGAAAAAAAATTACTATCCATCTATCATGGTGTTATATTGATTTCTGAATCTGAATCTAACACTCTGGATTTATTTCACTCCATCTCCATTTGGAGTCATATGAGAAAGCAAGCTGAAGAAAAGTGCAGGTAGAATCCCTTTGATTCACTAAGGAAATAGTCAATATCAAATTGAGAGGTTTTTTTGGTTGGGTTTGCTTTTTTGATGCTGCTTTCTTGAACCATACAATGTGGGCAACAATATTTTTTTCTGTATCAGAAGAAAACATGATGTCTTGGTATTTGAGAAAAAAAATGCCTATCAAAAAAGTAAACCAAGTTCTGTTTTGTTTATGTCTATAAACAGCCTGGATCTAATGTCAGAGGAATTGTGAGAGTAAAAGCAGTATCAGGTCCACAGTATATATGTGTGCTAAATTTGCCTCCACAGCCCATTTGTCTTCTGTAAATCACTATTTTGTTTGATCTTGATTCAGCGCTCTCTCTCTCATCTGCTGCTTGTCTAACTTGCTTGCCATACGATTATCAGCTAAGCAGGAACGTCCAAAATTATCTACCTTTAGTTCTCTGTTAGTTGATCTCATTCCATCAAGTGTTATGATTTGCAGACCTTGTATGAAAAATGCAATCATTATCTTTTCTACCTGCTAATCCACATGCAGATTGAGGAAGCTGGACTTTTTGATCTGTGCAATTTTGGGGTTGACTATTTATTTACAGGACCTCTTCAAAAAATGGTAGAAGTAAAAATTATGCATAGAAACCAGAAGGGTATTCAGTAATTTGATGGTACTTGAACTTCTCTTTTGGAAGTCCAACGTTATCTTTCTTAACACGTACCCCTCCCCAGGATTACAAACACAAGGATAAAGTTGTTTGTTTTTACCTCTTTTTACAAACTGACTGCAGCAAATTGCAATATCCTTGAATAAATATGTTCATTGTTATTAATTTAAATAAATACTTACAAAACGAGAAGGTTAGATCCTGAGTTTTTGTAAGTAGCTAGAGTACAAATGAGTCTTGGTTTATACCATCTGGCCTGAGTTCAGTAGTGCACAACTACTCAACACTTGAAATTCAGACTGCTTGTAATGACAAGCAGTCTGTGTGGTTTTTTTGTGTCCTAAAGGGTGACCATCTTGTAGATCAAGGTTTTTGGCATAATAGGTTAAATAGGAAAATAGTTGCAATATTATATAGCCTTGCCACTTACTTTCTTTCAAAACTGAAAAATAGCTTTTGCTACAACTCCAGCAAAAGCTGCTTACCTTAATGATTGATATATACAGTCAACAGTTGCTAAATGTAAGAGTGAAGGACCATTCAAATGAGTTCACTGATATATGAGCATTGGCCTGAAATTTATGACTGACAGAAAATGGACTGACCAGACCCCAAGACAGCCAGGATTTAAGTTTGCAGTTCATCTGTAATTATCACCAGATGATGCTGTTAGGCAACAGTTTTTCCACACTTGTTCTGTAGCCTTGGTACTCTTGGGTTTATCTGGGCTTGGTCGCATACTATGCTGTTAGAACTGCAGAGATCACATGCCTTAAATGTAATATTTTTTATTATGTAGATGGTGTTTCTTCTCAGCAAAGAGCTTTTCCTTTGGGCCTAGAACTTAATATTCACTTTAGCTTTACCTAGATTTTTACAGATTAATGAATATGAAAAACCTAGGAAACCGCTGTGTGAGTTATAAAAGCAATGTGTCTAGGAGTGAGCAGTATAAAAGGGTGTCGTACTTCAGAAAACTTAGGTTACTGCAACTTGTCTTCCCAGCAGCACTGCTGAATAAAGACTACAGAAGTAGTCTTCATTTTGGCACCCCAAACTTCTGAGTGTTTAGTATTGAACTCTTTGTATTCCTTTCAGTGCTCCACGTAATAAACTCTTAACTTCTGCTTTTGCCAGATTGCAGAATGCCTATTACCAGTGTAGATGTTAGACCATACCCACAACCACACTTTTAGAACACAGGCATTTACAGCTAGCTTGTTAGCAAACAGAATACTAACATTCAGTAATACAGCAGCATACACACATTATTATTAATCAAATATTAATTAGTTGCACTCATGAGAATTCCTCTTATATTTATATGATCTTATTCATAAACCTCTACTGCAAATGTAATCATATCCACAGGTCTTGAAGTACTATCATAATATTTGCTACCAGCACACGCTTCTAGTCAAGAATTGTTTGACATTAATCCCATAGGTAAAAGTTCTCTGTACCATTGTGTGGTGAGAATCAGAGCTATAGTGTCTGAAGCTCCATGCATACATATATTTGTGCATGAATGCACACACCACAGATAGAACCATCCAAGATGTGTGTACATTTATTTGGGTTTATAGAGTTAAATTAATTTGGTCCACTGCCTTAGCTGGTGTTGAGATCTTGTTTTTCTTTTACTATTTATTAGAAGGCATAAGGGTTTAGTCGTGTAAGACATCAGTATATTAATTTATTGTAAATTTGTAACTGATTTCAGATGATCTCTGTGTATTTTCAAAGGTAATGGCTTCTGGAAAAAAAAAATCCTTACACAGACTGTACCGTTAAGTAACCCAGGTAAAAATGGAGTGTTGCTGGGGTAAAGGAGGGTATATAACTGAACAAGAGAGAGATTGTAGAGGGTCTTGAAGTTAAGCTTCTCTTTTATTTCCCATAAAGTTGTTAACCCCAAGAACCATCCTGTATCTCTCCTTATGTATTAAACAGTAAATTATATATTTGAAAATATTCTATCTGCACAACTCGGCAGATTTTCTCTTACCCTTTCCTGAGGTCACAAGTTCAACCAAACTGAACCTTCAATAGACCTGAGAAAATTCATTCTCAGTGCTCATTCAACCTTACTTTAAGAATGGAAGTGACATTATTATCTAGTTTCATATACACTGGCAGGCAAGCAGCAGATGGTCAGTATAATTGCATTATACTGATAAATAAAACAGATCCAAAGACTGTTTTCTTGTGGCTAGGTTGATCCTGTCAAAATAACTGCAGACCACCTGACCCCTCTAGCCTCCCTGCAGTGTGTTATGTCCCTAAAACAGTATTTGTATATACATGTGGGTGTGTATGTGTGTGTGCTCATTTCTTTTCAGTTCAGAGTGATGTTTTCATAGCATGAAACTGAGGGTAGGCATCACATGTTCCTGAGGCACTGTGTGCGTCTGTGCATATGTGCGTAGGGAACCAAATTCCACTGATGTGCTACAAGAATTTGGGCAGCTAGCACCATAAACAGTTTCTCTAGGCAGTGCACGGACAAATGATGAGTGCAAAGCTTTTGTAAATTTACTAATGTATATAGTAGCTAACTATGAATAATGAGCCACTCGGATAAACATTCATATATCCATCACCACCTGAGGAAATGCCTGATGGGGCTTTACCAGCCAAGCAGCTATCATTCAAATGATGACGGGTCAGTCTTCTTTGCTTCTTAGAATGGGCTGATCCTATGCTGTTACATCATCTGAGTCTCTGCTGCTTTTCCTTGTAGTTCTATATGTTTTCATGTAAATATTTTTCCTCTCGAATTTTTGAGCTGTTCATAGCTCTTGTCTCAAAAATTAGACAACTCCTTGTGTTTTCACATTTTATCTTGCATAGCCTTACCATATGTACTTTCTTACACCGTAATACTAATTTTCTCAGCACAAGAGAGCCAAGATCATGCAGCTCCCTTGTATGGCAATAGTCGTTGGATCACAGACCCTGAGCCACTGACTGGAGCTTACAGAAGTGAGGGTGCAAAATGTGTTGGGATACTGTTGAAGAACAGCAGAAAGTAAAGGTAGCTGACTCTGGTGCAGTCTTATCCCTGCAACAGGAATTGTCCCTATGTGTGCTGCTCCTCAAACCAGACCACTGTGTTGCCTGAGTGAGCACTGACTGGCATAGCCAAATCTGTACCGAGGAGCACAACAGCAGTTCAGCAGTGTGGATGGTCGGCTGCTGCAGCATCAGAGATTGTCCTTGGCACCATTTTCCTCAGAAGGACAGAAAAGTCTATGAAGGCAGAGCTTGCTTTGAATGGGCCAACTGGAACTAGAGACTTCTGGATCTAGTCTTCTAGCTTCTTGAGATGTCCTGTGCATTTCTTTGGTCAGCATATACTTTAAACCTGCTGGTGATTTCCTTTCACTAGAGGAGGAAATCTGATGGAAAGCACTGGAATGTCAGTGTATTGCAGGCATTTAAAAGAATTCTGTTTGGAGAAGCCAGCTATTTCTCTTGTAAACTGAAGTCTTTATTCTCCAAGACGCAGTCTGTCTTTTAATCTGTTAAAAAGAAAAATGTTTATTTTACACTGAGACTAAGTGATATTTAGTTATATTTGGGAAACCTTAACTTGTATGCTGTTAAAATGCTAACTGGATTATTACTTTATAACATTTTCAAATTCTTCTTCTTGTCAGCTGAAACATTCATGTACCAGACCATTTTGTTTAGCTATCCTTTCCCCTTTCTCAGATACCTTAATCTTGTGACCTGAAATGAATGTATCCAAGCTATCAATTGTCTCAAAAATCCATTATTGCTAGGTAGATCTCAACAGCATTACAGCTGAAGTTGGCAAGCAGATGATGGATTGTTCTCATTAAACACCGATCTCTTAAACAGTGTCCAAAACTTTCAGGGATTAAAATTAGGATTCAGAATTGGAAGAATGGAAGACTGGAAAGATTAAGGTTTTCCATGGCCCAGTACTATGGCCCAGGTAACGACTAAATCATGAATCCTTCACTAATGTTTATGAAGGTTATTGGGCTCCTTGTTTTCAACTGTTCTGGTTAAGGAAAGCCTCAGATCACTGTTTTGTTCTGTAAAGTGTGTTTTTCACACATAGCAGCATAGAAGGAAGTTCTTCCAGTCACATTAAAACTTGAAGGGTGAACTAACCAAGTTCCCTACTGCTGTGTATTAATTGCTCTAAATTCTTTTACTAGTTGGGTATTTTTATATCATGTTGGAGTTTTAGTGTAAATCTATTCTAGATGATTAACAGCACCTTCTTCAGTGTGGCTTGGGAAACTTGACTCACTGTTTTTATAGAAAAGAAAATAATTATTCTAACAATTAATGTAGTTTTGAGGAATTAATTGTTACTTTCCAAAATCTTTTTCACAATGGAAAGTGAGTTACAAGTTGTATCATCATGAATCTGCCCAAACAGGAATAATGCCTTGACACACTCTGGTAGCTCATGGGAGATGAAATCTAGCTGGAGATCCCAGCTCCCTGGGGAGACCTTGTACGTGAGGCACTTGAACTATAACGCTGATGCTGCATGGCAGTCCCAGGAACTGGATCAAACTAATGTCAAGTACTCTGGTTTTGACTGAAAATATCAGCATTACATCTGGCATCAGAATTTTTTTTTTTTTTTCACAACTCGCAACCTGAGGGCTTTGAAAGGGCTTAATCATTTCAAATTTTGTTTCATTCTGCCACTGTGATGTGATACCACTTCCTGACATAGCGTCACTGCACTGTTTTTGAGGTTTTTTTCTAAACCACTGTAGCTGAACTGCAGACAGAGTAAGCTTTAATGAAAGTTTATTTTAGACACAATGCCAAAAGAGGAAAAGAAAAAAATGCAATTTTCTCTCTGTCTTTTAAAGGGAATCCACTAACTGGGGCTTTTTTCCTTCCTGAATTACTGCTAATTTTAGATCTGTATGAATCATCATAGGCCGGGTCTATTTTATAAAACAGATGCTTACTGCCAGTTGCGACCTGAAGGAGCAAATAAGGCTACTGATGTGTAACAAGAGATTCAGTGTGCTCTGTGTGGTATGAACTAAACATTTGCAGTTACACATGCCATGGTCCAAGGTAGAAAAAGACCCTATAAACTGTGGCGGGATAAAAGAGCGAACTGTAGGTGGTGAAGAAGAATCCCTTTATTGCTCTTTCACATCTATTTTTTATAGTCTTTTACTACTGTGAGTACATCATCTACAAAACTTTTTATTGGCTACTAACTAAAAACAACACACTATTTTCTAGCGAATTCATTCCCTTGTTTACATTCCAGTCCGTTCTCCTTCTGGCCGTGTCAGGTCCTCCATCACCTCCTCTTCCATTTTGCTTAAGGGCAAAGCCTTCTTCTCCCGGTCTCTTAAGGGAAAAGCTTCATGTCCCAGAAGTCAAATCCTAATTCAGCATCTTCTTGTTCCCCTACAATAAATGATCCGGCGCTGCCAAGGGATGTGACATTTCAATGAACGGATGGCCATCTGCACACAGGTGACTTTATGCTCTTGGAGAACACCTGGGTCACGGCGGAGTCTAGTCAACCCACACTCAGTAGCTTAAATTGTTCAAGGATTTTCAGATTCAGTCACTGGCTAAGTTTTCCATGGTGTGGGTGTAAACACATCCTGATATTCTGGCTAATAGAGGGATTGACAGCTCTGTGTTTAGAATCTAGTAAAATCTCTCTCTTTATCCTCCTGAATACACCTTGTGAAAGATTCGTCATCTCTGCACCATTACCTGCCAGGCAAGATACTGTGACATTCCCGCGTTTTCCCTTGAGACATGTTTTCCTCTGAAAAGGACATGAGGGAAGGGGTTTCAGAGCTGTGCTTAAAATGCCACACTTCATAAAGGCATTATGCTTTGGTAATCTTTTTCCTGCACCTTTTTCAACTGAATGGTGTGTCAGGCTCCTGTCAGAAAGCCCCTCTTCATCACAAAGCATGCCGTCCCCCAGCAGGCAGTCCAGTTGTGACACAGAGGAAACAACAGCTTGCCACCTATTCAGAGGTAGAGTCACCTTGGAGGATCTGTGCTACCTTTATTTTTCTCCCTTGAAAATGCTGTCTAGTGTACATAAGTCTATTATATATTTTCTCTTTTTCGAATAACTAGCAAGCTACAATTTGGTTTTGCTTACATTGCTGTCAAAAATGGAAATACTTTGGATGCAAATCTTAACTTTAACTGACTTGAAACAAAATGAAACAGTGCAGAAGAGGATCAGCAAACAAACAGAAAAAAAGTTTTTCTTTAAAGGTGACTGTCCTATATATAGCTATATGTGTTAAAGTAGGTATATATGTGTTCAGGATAGTTATATGTTAGTAAATGCTAACTTACATTTATTTAATAGACTATTCCTTTCTGCTTGTGCTTTTTATCAAACTTTATCTGAGACTTTAATCAGGAAAGCCTAAAAATAGAATTTTAAATTTGCAATTCAAGCTTACAATTTAACGAGGGTCTGACCTTTTTGTAGATATTATATTGCTAAAAAAAAAAAAAAAAAAAAAAGGTTGTTCTAAAATGTGAAGTGCTATTTTTAATTAGTGAGTTATCTTTCTGGGCTCCAAATTATCCTGGATTATGGGACTGCTAGTTCTCACTCCTCATTTACAGACATACCATAGGAGGAAGGCAGGTTTCTCAATTTTTAAATTCTCCAGACAATTCTCTACTTTAAATTACACTCTGAACTGAAACACTTTATGAACTGATATGGAAAAAAAAATCTACCTTTAAAGCAAGTCTGTCTGCAAGGAGGCTATGACTGTAAAAAGCTGTTTTAACTCTTCTAACTGTTTAAACTACCTACTCATATTAGAAAACACTGTTTCTAGTACTTTACTGGTCCAAAATTTTTTAAAGGTCAACAAATACTACCTGAATTATTTTATTTAAATTTTAGAAAATATAAAGTGTAATAGATAAGGTAACAAAGGTTTTACTACTTTTTTGATTATGCTGATACATTTATCTGAAGTAAAAGAAATAAGTTTGTTTAAATGAAAATCAGTTGAAACATTAAATAAATATTTTTTATAATAAAATATAATGTTTCCTTAACAAAGCTTTTTGTCAGAAATAGATTTCACATTGCAGATTGCATAGCAATATTGTACCTTTGCATGTGCAATGTCTTCCAGAAACTTCATTATTTTCAGCCCAGAGGCATCCAATTTAGAAAGATTTGGAAAGGTCTTCCCTATAAGAAGAAATTAGTTTATTTTAAAAACCCCAAACAACAAGAAACATACTACTCTGTTTAAATTTAGTCTACATGGAGATCAAGGTACTCAAACACAGTCTGAGAGGTACTGAAGCTTTTATTCTAAATTCAGATTAACATTAGCACAGCAATAATGACAATAATAATAATAGATTAGCATTGTATAATGAAGTAGTAGCATTTTGAAGTGCAACAGTATCATAGCCTCTATAGTGAATGATCGCTATGGTTACTCAGAATGGTATGCAACATATGTATGCTGGAGAGGTTGTGACAATAAAGCAAGAAGTCATAGAATTGGTGAGCTCCTCATTATTATTATTGTAATGGCTCCCCAATGGGCAATGTGCACTAGGAAAAAACTCAAGCACTCCCAAAAGTAGTTAGTATGAACACACTACTACCTTTCCACCAAGGTTAATAATTCATCTATATATATATATGAAATACCAGAAGACCCTAATCTATGCTAAACTAAGCAATTTCACTTGATAGCTTCTTTTACTTCTAGGAAAACCTCTTGATAAAAACATAGTAGCGGAACTGCAGGCTACACTCTTTTCTCACTTGAGTCATTGCAGTGAGACAAGGAAGAAGAAAAAATTCTGGAGGATCTCCTTGAAGAAGAAAAATATTTAAAGTAAAAATTACAGAGAAGCAAAGTTTTTTGAAAAAAAAAGAACCAACATTCTTTGTCATCACTAAGAACACTTTTGCTGTTTGCAAAAAATAGTGTAGGATGGTTCTGAGCTCTTCTGCAAGCTTAATGTTGAAGCTACTTTTGTAACTAAGGTGAGTCAAAAAGGGTCACAAATGTGCTAAGAAAACTCACTTGCATAAATTCTGCAGCTTTTATCTGGTGACATCACTTTTGGCACTTTAGCCTCACTGTCCCTGAGATCTGCAGGACACAGGACCATGAGTAAGCTCAAAATAAATGGAATAATTCAATACCCTCGGCCTTAAATATTCGAAGCTCATGACTTGTCTCCCTCCCACTACGCTCTCTGCAAACTGCGAATTAATATTTTTTAATGTAGTGTTTTGTTTCAGTTTTTTTTTTAGCTGAATGTGTGTATGTCTGTATTTGCTTTCACAGCAGGGTGGTTCCAAAATGTTCTCAGTTCATTGATCTGGAAACTTTTTTTTTTATTAAATAATGCCAGCAGAGATCCTCACAAGCATTTAGGTGCAATACATTTCAGGAGACACAGAATAATCTGAGACTTTGACACATCATTCCTGGAGTGACCCCTACATATCCCCTACAATATCCTGAAATATTGCTTTTACTCTTCCTTTTTAGTCATAAACATCAGGTCAAATGATTCTTATGCTGAATTATGTTTGCCTTTTCCCATTTATGGTGCCTATGTGTGCTTGTGAGGTGAAAGCAAATCAGGAGCAGCCATACCTGAGATAGCAGGATGTTGGGGTGCAATCCTTTGGGTAGTTGCTGTTCAGCCTTAGGAAGGACTTTGCAAGAGAGAAGCTACTTCTACAGGGAAGTTTTAAAGCAGAAGGAAGATTGAGACAGCTGAGCTCAGAAGGGCATGATAACAACAGAGCAGCTAGTGGTTATTAAAGGATTTATAACAAGGTTAAGTACCTGTACTAAAGGTTTTTAGTAAAATATTCCTGTTTCTCCCTCACCCATTAGGTTTCCCTAGCAAACAGGCAGTAGATAGCGAATGATATCCTTGCAAAAAAATCTGCCAAACCAGGAAAAACATTTAGGATGAACCAGGAAAAAGAACAACCTCATTATCTATCCAAAATGTTACTGCTTCTATAATGAATATTGCACACATTTTTTCAGGCTCTTGTTATATATATATTGTGAGTACTGATTTCAAGTACATCAGAAATGTAGCATTCCTTATTTTTTTTAGAAACTGGGAGTTTTAAAACCACACAAATTTTGATTTGAAGCAGTCAAAATGGAACAACTGATAGTCAAAGCTAAAGTAGGTTGTGCAGTATACTCAGAACCCAAGTTTCTTAGAGCTAAAGCATAGTAAATCAACTAGTAAAACACACAGAAGAAGGCAGTGTGTTGTTGAGAATTAAAAGATGTAGTTTGGAGTCTCATGTAAATCACCAGGACAGATACTTCAACTTTGCTAGCACTGAAGTTATGAATTATAATAGAATACACCAAGAGCATAATAAAATCCCCCTCCCCCTCAGAGAATGGCCTTTTTCAACCCTGATAACCAGAGTGATTCAGTTTTTGTAAGCAGATGTTGGAAACTCTATAAAATATTTCAGATGGATCTCACAAGGAAACAGACAACATTTACTGACACACTCAATTGTTCACAGAAATTAATGTCAGAGTTGTATTAACCAAAATATAAAAATCCTGAAAACAGAAATAAGCCATAGAAACAGGTATAGTATGAAAGTATTTTAAACTGCCATTCTTCAAAAATAATTATTTTCTTCTCAAAAGCATTATATTGGGTGAGGCTGAGCTGGAGTCAGCACCCCCCCAACAGCCCTCCCAGTGCTGAGTGTGACCCTGGCAGCCAGCAGGGGGTGTGT
>NW_010100329.1:65364-108930 GCF_000699245.1 Pterocles gutturalis
CATGAGTTTTTCATCTTATTCTCCCCCTTTATTTTGCTGAAGGGGGAGTGACAGAGGGGCCTGGTGGGCACCTGACATCCAGCCAAGGTTAACCCACCACAAGTATACTGCAGTTTATAAAGGTAATAAATTCAGGCTTAAATCTGCAATGTCCTTTCTTTTGCTATTACTAATACCTAAAATGCAGTAACTTCTGGTTCTCTAGTTAAGTGTTGTCACTTATTCCATATCACTCATCATAGCTGTACTCATTCTTTGGTATAATCAGCAATGCACACAACTTGTATGCTTAAGTTGGAAATCAGGGTCCATCACCTCTGTTCAGGTTCTGTTACAAATTCAAAACTAAAGAAAATTTACCACCCGCTGGGCAGAACTCAGCAGAGCTGCAGCTGAGCACTCCATCACCTCCTCTCATCTCAAATTTTATGGCTTGAAGACTCCTGCTCCTTCCTTGCTGCAGGTCTCTTCTGAAGAAGCAAGCTATCCCTTTCTCATTTCAAGGATTTCTCTGTTGCTAGTAATTCCTGTTCAAATGTTCCTGCTTTCCGCAAGCTCATCCCTTTTCCTGTCCTTAATTTTTGGTCAAATGTTAGGAAAGGTGAAGGGTTTTAATTTTTTAATTTTTAGATTTTGTAACAATGAGATACTGGTTGACATGTTCTAAAAATCGTCAAATGCGATGCTCCGTGTAGTGCTTCCTAAAAGACTAGAAATACGAGGCAAAGAGGCAGCCATGCAACCTCCTGATGAAACTCTGTGGACGTCCATTCAGTTTCTGTTAAAAAGTGCCTGTAGTATCTGGGCTAATTACCTCTTATGTACAAAACTGTCTAATTTCAGTTTGAGAAAGCCTTCTGTGGAGGCCTACCTTGTGTGGCAAGACAAAGCTGCCTGTTAATATTTAAAGCTCAGTTGTGAAGAGGAGGGCTTTCTTCAGACAGAACAGGAAGTTGTAAATAGAAAAATGGTGTGCATTTAAAGAAGTACAATATTGCTGAATGCAGGAAAAGATCCGTGACAATGAGATTTATTATGCTGTGGAGCTGTCTCCTGGGGCAAGATTTGAAAGCCCCAGTCTTTTAGCACAATTTGAAGCATAGTGAACAAAAGAAGATATATTGTATGGAAAAGCTTTGCTCTGACAGGAAGATAAGACAGATGAACTAATCTTTACAACTGCAAATCTATGATTCTCTGACTTGGAGGTCCCTGTTCCTTAATTAGTTCCATTAGTTTCAGCTGAACTGTTATGATGTGGTAGTTATTCTGCAAAGTAAAGTCAATAGACGTGTGTCGGTACAGCACTGTTGGCTACACTGCATGCAGTATAAGATGGAGGAGGAATTTGCTAGCAATGTAAAATTGCCACATTTAAAAAAATATATTTAAAAAGGGAAAACTTCTAAAATTTTAAAAGTAGCAAAATATCTTCTGCACATCAGGCTTATACTGGAGAACATAAAACCTTGCAGTTATGTTATCCAGTACCACTAAGTTCCAGTATCATTCCTTGGAGAGAAATTCAGTTACAACAGTGGATGTCGTAAATAGGACACCAATTGCTGACCACCAGTTTCCAGGGAGGAAAATGAGGCAAGTGTATAAACAACAGTGATTTTAATGGAGTATAAACTCCTATGAGTGTTTCTAATACATATAAACTAATGTACAGTGGTTGAGCAAGTTTATTAGTATGGCAATTGTAGTACAGCAATGTGCAAAGGGTCCGTTCAGTCCTTGTTTTAATTTTCAGTGGAGAACTTGAGGGGAACTTAATGATCATATGTCATTATACTGAAATCTGATTTTCTGTTCAGTACTAGCTATGCACTTCAGCAAGCTTCAGCTTGGGCCAGTGAAGATAGCACTCTTTTCTACGTGGACAGTGAATATAGGCAGAAACTGTCTCTTTCAGGTTACAACTGTAAGACTGCCATCAGAAGAAGTGCCTTCCCCACCCCCCTCCTCCTTATTTTTTTTTATTTGTGTGCAAAACCTAAAAGAATTTCAAGCAATGGGAGCACAAGGTTTTTTGACTTTGAGACTGCTCAGTCAGTAGGGTTTTGCATCAGGAAATATGACAGCTGGAGGCAACGGTCCCCATGTCTGCTCAGTACCTGGCTTCTCAGTTAGGTAAACTAGTAGAAGGGTGGGACAGTTTTAATGCCATGAATATCTCAGCAAACTGATAATAGGTAATTTCAACAAAAAGTTAAAGCAACACAGCATAGTAAATATTTACAGCTTTACTGTCAAATCCGAATATATTTACTGGATAAAGATGCTAGTGTTTTCCTTGAGAAATACAGGGTTTAGTCCTATAGATTTGAAGATTTATTCAACATTCTAGACTATATATTTCGTTGCATATACAATAGTTCTGTTCTTTATGAGCAGTGACAGAACAGATGCATTTTGCTACTTCCTTGGAAAGAAAAAGATAAAGAAACCAGAGTGCATCTCTAGTTTGGGCTGAGGGCCGTTTTCTAGTCTTGTTTGCTACACATTTTTTTATGGAACTCTTGGTCAGTCTGTGCTTGATCTGCATGTGAAGTGAGTTTAATGGCTACTGTAGGGTGGTGAGTTTCCAGGACTCATTGCTTGAGAAACACCTGGAGTGCCTGCACTAAGAAACTTCAGAGTATTGTATGACAGTTTAGTCAAATCACTTCGACATGATCTGTGTGTAGTTCATCTGAATTGCAGGTCATAGATTCGTATTGTGCTATAGAGTTTGTTCATTGATGCTTGTGTTTTAAAAAGTGGCTTAGGCAAATAATGCAGAAAGTAACATGAAAAATAAGAAACTAAGCTGTCCTCAGATTTTGATGCTCTTTCTCTTAGAAAAGATTTATTTCATTTGCCTATTTGTGAATGAAGATAATGATTGTAATGTGCTTTCATTTTTTAAAAAGTCTTTATTTAAAAATTTGGATTTTCAGCCTTGCATTCTTATCACAGTTAACCTGCCATGAGAATTCAAAATATCAAAGGATACAGATCTTTAATGAATATAAGATATTTTTTCTTATAACTTAGTGGCCCAGATAATTTTGATGCTTTAAGGCAATGATTGAGCAGCTGTTAAAAAAATTTGCATGTCCACAGAGTGCAATATTGTACACAGTACAGGCATCGTCAGGGAAAGCCAGCCCGGCTGAATGTATTTACAGCTCTGCTCAATTAGATAAGGTGTGTATCTATTCTGCAAAAATGTGCTGTTCCACAAATAACTTAAACAGCTTTCCAAGATGGATGAGTATGTAAAGAGATGACCTGCTTGCATATCTTTGGGCTTTGTGCCAAAGAGATTTGGATTTTACAAGCCATCTAATATCTTTTACAGTGCTTGGAAGGTTAGAACGGCATCCAATCTGAGCAGTTGCTTGGAGAAAGATGCCAAATTTTGTTTCAGTGACATAAAATACCTTATCACGAAGAAAGAACAGTAATAAAACTGTAAGAAAAAGAGATAAACTGAGACCTATATCAACAGCAAAAAAAAATGACGTCTCTTTCTATTTACTGCAGATGCTGTGTTTGACAACTCTTAGCCTCTGGAAGATGCTCTTTTGAAGGCATTCTTTTCCTAACCCTAATTAAGTAAGTGGCATGTCCTGTTCTGGATACAAGTTTAATTTCATCAATGTGTCAAGCAGAGGCCAGGTGCCTTTAATAGGAGACAATAGAGAAATATAAGATAAACCACAACTTTAGGCTCTTAAATCTGCTTCTAACAGGCTGTCCTACAAAATGAAGGTGCCCTAGATTGAGCTGCTGAACAAATTTAAGAATCAGTGCCGGCTTTTTTGCCCAATTCCATTTAGCTGAGGTTGTGGACATGTATCGTCCCTCAGCCACAGATGTGTTTGCAGTCAAAGCAGCCATCAGCCCTCTTTCAGCGGGGAGCTTACTCCATTTCTCTGCTTGTGGTTACCGCCACAGCAGATCTAACAGGTCATGTGAGAACCCTCTAGCACATTTCAAAGAATATGAGCTACATTAGTTTAAATGGTTGAATTAGAAAGTTGTGCCACTATTAGCCAATTTTCGTTCATCAGCCTAGAGGGGAAGGGGAAGAAAGAAAGGAGGGAAATCCCTGCTTTTTCCAGGACCGTACATCCGTCGTAGGTTGTACTGAGCTCCAACAAAGGGCACTCCTAGAGCCCCATTGTAAATGGAAAAATTCTCCTGTCTTCTACATGACAGGATTGAAGTACTCCCTGCATGCAGCAGTCATCACTAGGTTTTCCTATACTCTTCCTTCTGTACTGGTTCTTATAATAATGTCTCCAAAGCTTTTGAGGATGGCAAAAAACAATTTTGAAGTCAATTGGTAAGACAAAATAAAGCCTAAATATGTGAAATAACCAAAGTGGCATAAGACATACAGGGAAAAAAAAAATAGATCTAAAAATCAGATGCCCAGAATCACAGCTCAATATTCTAACTTTGTCACAGCATTTTTGAATTTTTCTGAGAGTACCTATCTGTTTATTAGTGAATTTCTATGGAGTAAACAAATGTAATATCCCTTTGTGTCAAATAAAACTAGTCATTAGCCCAAGGAAAGATAAATGACTTGACTGAAAACCTACCCTGTGTCAGGGACAGAGTTACAATAGGAAAGTAGGCATTTCACCTCTTTGTAATGTTACTTTTGGTGACTTCAAATATCCTTAGACTCCTGTAAATTATTATTTATCCTGAACAGTTTGGAGAAACAAAGAACAGTAATTATTTTGAGCTACTAACTTTATTTTTTTCTTGTAACTGAGACAGTTGGCTTACATCCACTTGCAATATTTCCAGCTTTGCTCCATTTATATTACCTTCTGTTTTATATACTTTTGACCATATTTTCCGTAATTACCAAATGCCAGTACAATTTATGAATTTATGAAACGCATCCAGAAACCCATTCATTTTTATTTTGATTTAGTATTACGACTTTGGGCTCTTCTGGTTCCTTAAGACTATTTCATTTTCGAAAGTATGAGGAAATACTTTTAAAGTACTACAGATAATTATTTTCTGTTGTTCTTTCAGTGAGTATTATACATTTTAATATTTATTAATAAGCACTGATTTTGATGACAGGAAATATTTTCCAAAAAGTGCCTATTCTATTTATAATTATACTTTTTTGAGAAAGCAAACTGAAACAAAAATTAAATGAACTGCATATGTGAGACCCAAATTTCAGTGTCAGTTTTTTTGTGGTCATTTTCTGGTACACGTTAAGAAGGTTAATGCATTTTCTTTCAGCACATGATTTTGAACAGCATGCCACTAAATATCTGACTCATCAAAAACAGAGAATAAAAATAACAGCATTACCTTTACAAACACTACTGTCTTGACTCTTCACAGATTATATTTGCAAAGATGCTTGGGTTCCAGTGCATTCAGCATGTTCTAGACAGAGTGTAGTTGAATGCATTTCAGCCTAATTCTTGTAAATAATTTCAACAGTGAAAAAAAAAAAAATTTAGACATATTGATTTTGCTACATGTTGCATTTCTAAATGTGCTGCAGAAGCTCTTCCTTTTGGCTTTGTGTAAATGGAGTGAGAGTTTTGTTTGCAGAAAGAGGACATAAAGCTTGAAAATAGGAATAGCATAGCAAATAATAAAAAGGAGTGAAAGTGTGTCAAAGTAAAATTTAGAACTGTCATCTAAAGCTACATGAAAAAAATAGCATGCTACCCTAATTATACTGAAAGTACCAATAAAAATGTCACCACTATGAAGTGTGACCTTTGAAACCTGTTCTGTAGATGCTTAGT
Organism: Pterocles gutturalis; assembly: GCF_000699245.1. Lineage (NCBI taxonomy): Eukaryota > Metazoa > Chordata > Aves > Pterocliformes > Pteroclidae > Pterocles > Pterocles gutturalis. The sequence continues at coordinate 71,157 of NW_010100329.1, forward strand.
GAGCACTGAATACATAATGACTTTGAAACCTGCTGGTCAGAGTGTCAGTGAGTCATTTCAGTGTTCCAAGCAGATTGATGAAGGAATTGGTCAAGCTGGGAGCTGAAATCTGGCATCCTAAATCATATAAATCATACGTACTTTGTTACCAATGAAATTGTCCTGTATAAAGCTGTGTGCTACCATGTCCAAAATGCTTTCAAAGCTTACCCAGTCTTGCATATCTGTATTCCACACTGCTGCAATTTAAAAGACAGATATTCCTTCTGACTCATCTAAACAGAGTATGTTTATTATCCAGAACTCTGCAAGTTTCAGTCCTTTTTCTGAGACATTTCAGTGACACTACTATAAAGAAAAAAGGAAATAAAGTATGTGCACTCATTAACCAGTCGTCAGCTTTCAAATGAAATTTCTGTCATTTAGAGTTATGTGAAAAACAAAATAAAATTCAGGAATGCAGAGGAAATGGAGAACTCTATCTCATTTTGGCAAGCACATTATTGCATGCTCATATGCATTTTTTCATTATTACATAGTGTAACAAAGGAACCATTGGAAAAGTCTACTGTGCTTACAATTTCAGTCTGTTTTTTTCTAAATTCGGAAGTTTCATAAAACTTGAGCTATAAATTAAAGAGAGCTGGTAGATGATTCAAAGCTGTTCTGGTGATTATTGCTCATGTATCATAGAACGGTCAGTAACACACAACATTAGACTGAGCATTATCACTTGTCATAATTGGCTAATTCCTTGTGCTCTTTCCTTTCCTCCTTTAAATAACTACTCACATGTGCACTTCCTCGTAAACTTTATCAGCCAGTAATTAGCACACTATAGAAATGTGGATCAACTTTGCATTAAAGTTTCACTTCCCATTAAATTTCATTTCTTATTTCTCATTTCTCATGAAGAAAATATAACTGTCCTTACAGTGGAACATAGTAATATATATTTTTATTCCAGCAAGCGTGACATCTTTGATTATAGGAAGTCAAATATATAGTCTCTGTGCCAAAAATAAATAGACCCTTCTGTTTCATTTCATTAAGAAGTAATTTTCCTTCAAGTACATGGGAACCTTGCATGTTTGCACAAAGTGTAAGAAAGCAAGCAAAACCAAAAAAATCTTTGTATCTGGGCAAAATTTCTTTCATCCAGCAGAACTGCTTGAATGCCTCTTCAGCATTTACCTCTAACCAGAACAGATTGGAAACATTTGCACTGAAGTAAACAGATGGTGTCAATAATGACTGATACCCATTGGAGTTCTATAAACACAGACATATTCATAGCCTGTCAAGCAGCCCATATTGCAATCAAATGATACAAGTTACCCACTGGAACAAAAACCATGAACAAAACCAAGACATCTTAGAGTTAGGGTGCCTAAAACTGGTCTCTTCATTGCATACTATTCTAACATAACTTGTTTTACAGAAATGACAAGGTGAAATTGATAGGGAATGGTTTCAATGCTTTTAATGATTGTGTAACAGAAAGATAATGTACTAACTGGCCATTTTCTCTGAATATTTCTAAGCCTTTGAAGACTACCACTCCCAAACCAAAGTCATATCCAAGTTGATGGACTAGTGGATAAGTAGAAATTATTCATTAGCATGACTGCTTACGTAATCATACTTCTGAAAAACAGGATGGTATGTAAATAGCATTGATGTCATTCTCTTTACAGCTCATTCAACTCATACTCTAGATCTCAGATTTCCACACAGAAATCAAGCAGTCTCTTTTCATGGAAAACTTTTAAGACCATCGAAAGAGTGAATCCATGGGAAGCTATTCCAGATGACAGTAACATGGAGTCTAGCTCATGCATGTCACTGAAAAAGTGTTATTTAGCAAGACAGTAGTTACTGAAACTGAACTTTAAAAATGCAGTTGTTTAGGGTCTGGAGCACAGGTCTTATGAGGAGCGGCTGAGGGAGCTGGGGTTGTTTAGTCTAGAGAAGAGGAGGCTGAGAGGAGACCTTATCACTCTCTACAACTACCTAAAAGGAGGTTGCAATGAGGTGGGTGCTGGCCTCTTCTCTAAAGTAACAAGTGATAGGACAAGAGGAAATGGCCTCAAGTTGCACCAGGGGAGGTTTAGGCTAGATATTAGAAAAAAAATTCTTCTCTGAAAGAGCGATCAGGCATTGGAACAGGCTACCCAGGGAAGTGGTGGAGTCACCATCCCTGGAGGTGTTCAAGAAACGTGTAGATGTGGTGCTTAGGGACATGGTTTAGTGAGCTAGGTGGTGTTAGGTTGATCCTTGAGGTCTTTTCCAACCTTAATGTTTCTATGATTCTATGAAGGGCAACTGGTGAGTGGAATTAACTTAAAAAATGATCCATCAGAATATATTTTTAAATATATTATCTCATGTAGGGCTCTGATACCTTGACTGATGTGACAGGTCTTGATTGCTAAATAAGATTTCTTCTCCTGTCACAAGTTTATAGCTTGTTATTTTGATACAATAAAGATAATGATTGTATAAAAACCTATGAATAAAAAGATGTGTGCTCAATGATTTCCATTATTAACACAATTCTGTAAAATTTGAGAATGATCAGTGCCTGCCCTGTTTTTCTTCTCTACTTCCTGGTAGTATGAATTAGGTTGTATATAGAAAGGGATCTCCTTTGTTTCTTAGAGCAATGAAGAACTGGAGGAAATGATGACATATCAATAAAGAGAAAGTATTCTCTGCCTTACCATTCCTTCAGGTATTTAAACACTGTGGTTTTTTGAAGATCTCAAATGCTTTTCAACAATTTTCAGAAGCCTTGATTATCCTTTTCTAGGATATTACTCCATTTTTGGGGGGAAATGAAGGTAAGTTGGGGAAGGACACTTGGGTGTATTTATTCACTGCCAACTGCATTGCAATTTAAACCCTGCCCTGAGAACATAAGTTCTCAATATTCAGTAAAAATTCCTTGCAGCTAATGAGTCAGATATCTTTAAGCTGGGCCTCTTAATCCATTAAAAACATTATTTTTGGCCTTCTGTTTGAACAAAACTGTGTGGATTTCATCCAAAGATTGTGACAGTTCACTATCTGACAGTCATTACAATGATAAGTACACTCAAGAACCTAGATCGCAGAACAGGTAGTGATGAACTAGACAAATGCAGGATATGAAGCGGAACACAAGCTTGCAACAGACATTGAGCATTTCAATTTCTTTTTCTTAAATTTGGCTTTATAGTTTCCCTTTATGATACAGTAAAAGGCAGATATTTTCCAGATTTGACACACTTTCAGTATTAGTGGGGTGTTGGGATTCCTTTGTCCACTGTTTTTTCTCCATTGTCTTCTGAGGCATAAATGAGAGAATTCAGAACGCATATAATTCCCACTGCTATATGTCAAATATTTTAATTGAATCATAAAATATTGTTAAGTATTTACTAATATGTCATTTGGTATTACTAGATATTCAAAATTATCATATGTATTCTGGTTCTCTACTCCAGGTAAATAAACTACTCAGAAGAAGAAAAAGACCTATGAAAGTTCTCATGCATATCACTTAAGATTCAGTATTTAACAAAACATAAATTTGGTTTAGTATATATTAGGAAATGTAAGGATATATTATTGCAGATCTCTTCAATAATTGAATAGTCTTTGAGGAATAAGTAGGCTTACAATTTTCCAATTAAAAAAAAACATAGTAGACCAACACAATATCAAACTAAAAGACCATGCCAAAGAAAAAAATATTTTGAGTTCCTGAATTTATATATTAGTACATACACAAACTGCAGAGATGGTACATTGATCCTTAGTACTCTAGAGGCTGACAAGGAATTTGGATAACAAAACTCTGCTTTTGTGTATCAGCTAAATTCAATTTATAGACTAGAAATAATCTGAAATGGTGGTTCAGGAGTCTGGATAAACGTAACGTCATCAGAACAAAATGCTTTTGGCTTGTTTCTGTTTATAGCAAGCGGTGCATAGGTCAGCGAAAATTGTAAGCACAAGGTTCATATTCCCTTAAAGTACTTAAATATTCATTCTGGAAGTTTCATTACCTTTCACATGCCTCTGACAGAGCTGGATCCATTCTAAGTGTTTCTCCTCTTCCCCTTGATTTCAGGTAAAAGGTTAGCCTGGAATGAATTAATCCATTTGGGTAAGATCCTTCTACCCACCACTTTTTTAATCTCCACTGTCTTGTCTGTGATACTGCCAAAACCTGCCCTAGCAGAGATACTGGGCTAGCAAGTATTAAGCATGCCTCGCTGTTCTCCTGAATGTTTTGAGGTTTTGACTGTTCCCTGTCTGTCACCTTCACCACTGTGAGTGATGATGTAATCTGTAGCAATCCTCACGCACTACCATTTCCCTTCTCCTGTATAATTTCTGGTTAACATTAAGGTTTATATATGCCATTGCAAATCAAATGAGTTCACTATGGTTGTTAGACTACAGTTAGTTTGATGCATAGTAAGAGCATTTTAAGAATTGCAAATATATTAATTTATCTGTATTAGGCAGTATTGCCTATCACTTTTTTACCTCACATTCTGGAAAGGGGTTCTGATCAGGACTGGGGATCCATTGCACAAATAGTTTGAAAAATTGGACCTGACCTGAGAAAGCTAACTACAAATTTTTGGGAACAGTCCCTGAGATAAGAAAGTAATTATTTGAGGCAAAAACCTTGCAGTATTTATCCTGCCTCTGTGTCACAAAAAGTGTTTCTTACCGCTTTCTTAATTTTAACACTAGGGTTTACTTTCTTTTGCTTTTTTTCCTCCAAACATTTCACTGCGCACATCTTGTACTCTCCTCAGCCCAGAATTTTGAAGCACAATTCTTTCATGCTTCATAAGACTTTCCAGAGCTTTGTTTTGTACCTTGTTATTTTGATAGTTCTTTATTCTGTCAGCAATGACTGGAATAGGATGGCACTCAGGGGAAAGGGAGGTATATGCTACTACAAAGTCAGTATATTTTCTAAGCTCCCTTATGCTGGGGTTATGACTGTCTCTAAATAGACTTGTCTAACTTTGCATTCTGTCAGTCATTCAAAAGAAAAGATCTACATTCTGTCTTCATTCAGTCCCTAGGAGAAACCAGACAAGACACCCTAACAAAATAAATGTAGGAAATGACACTCTATCCTGCCCCTTAAGCCTGAAAAGGGTGGAAAATCCATAGCTATCAGTTGTTTTTCTTCTTTGTGTGCAGAGCTGGGCCTTCTGTATGCAACAATATGGACGTTTCCAGTTTTCCCAAAATCCTGTTGGTGAAATTTGTCCTAGGTGCAAGCCCACCAATGAATGGAGACACACCTGGAATTAATGTGACTCACTATTCCTGAAAAAAGGTAGAAGGGTCCCGTAATGAGATCATACTGTCTCTGCAACTAATGAATCATGAATAGATGATAAACGTTAAATTGCAAAGATTAAATTTCATCGACAAATAGAAAAGCAACTGTCATTGTCCCCGAGGACTGAGACCAAGAGTGGTTTTACCAAAAGCTAACATGAAGTCACTTTTGTTTGTCTTCTGTTCGTTATACACTGACTACAGTAGGCACAGGAATTTTATTGCGTCCAGTCCTACACAGTAGATGCTCCATAGCTTGCTGCTTCAGCAAATCCAACAGATCTCCGTACTTATCTGTACGTGTTTTAACCCTTGACAAATTAGTACCTTGTTGTGTTGCATGTGTACACATGCCGAACACCCCTTTCTCATCAAACACGGATCATTAAACATAGAGCATCTACTATTAAATAATGCCTTATCAAAATAAAATATAAGCATTTTTGTGACTGTTCTCCCATGGCTGAAAAAGGTTAACATTTCCCGAGTGCCAACAGCTGACCCAAATCCATCTGAGAAGATTTCTTCAGATCTGAGTGAGTTCACATTAACTGTATGGCAGAGCTCCAGCTTGCCAAATGTCTGAAGTGAGAAAGACTGAAATAAGGTGGGCAAAGATTTGGGAAAATGGAATTACCTGAAGGTAAGCAAACTAAGGGGAAAGGATATGGTTAGCTTAGTAAGGTTTTTAAAAGCTGCCTTGAAGTGGAGTCACTGTTACAGTAACCAGCGGAGCGTATTGCCATCATAATTTTCAGTGCACTGAGCAGATAATACTTTTTTAAAGTGATCTTGGAATAGGCTTGTAGTTGCAAGAGGAGATTGGGAAGTTATTTCTTCGCTCATGATTGACTGGGGCTGATTTTTCCTGTAGTCTTGCTGGAGAGTTTCACAGGCTTGTTCTATAAAAAATGGGGAGGCATGGGTGCCTTCTGCTTATTGTCTTTCTGTCTGTATCTCTCCTCTTAAATGTTTCTCTCAGTGAAAAGCATATCAATAGCTGTCATATTATTTCTATCTAATTCATTTCTGCCCTGTATTTATGAATCCATGCTTTCTCGATAGAAAATAAATTGCAGAATCACTGCGCTAGCAGAAAGGAGCAGAAAGGAGGTGGGAGGGAAACAAACAAAACAATCCAAAGCAAAGTTTAATTGATATATCAGTGCCTACACATCAAAAAGAGTGAAATAAAGTGTACACTTTCAAATAGTATATTAGGAATCAAAGTCTCTGGATTGTCACATGAATGTGGTGTTGCTCAGCCTATGGGCTCAAGCACATTTGTGGGCAATATTTTGTGTACCAAGTCAAACCCATCCAACCACCTATTGGCAGTTCAGAGCTCCGTCACCTATATACTAGTACAGATTATAGCCTCACAGTAAAGCCTTGTATGAACGTGATGCAAACAAAGCTTCTGAAAGTGGTTTTCCTTCACCTGATGAAAAGACAACTGAAGGAATTAGATGATTTGTGGGTACGATCTGCAATAACACTCAATTATCCTATAGTTTTGCCATTTATAGCCCTGCATGGATGGCTGCACAAGCTGCCTGCTGTTCCTATGTCAGGGACCGGACCCCTACCCATCCCCTCCCGGATGATCCACGTTTATGTCTCAAACAACAAGCAGAACACTTTCTAAGGAAGAGACTCCACCAGGAGTGCTTGGGCAGAGCACTCAGACAAAACATTTCTAAAGAAGAGATGCCACCATGTCTAGGAACATTACCAAGTTCCAAGGTGTTCTTGGTAATGTTCCTAGGAACATTACCAAGAGGTGGGGCATGGGTGCTGAGGGCTGAAGTCAGCTCCTCGGTGGAGAACCAGCTGCTGTCCCCCACGAAGCTAACCTGGCTGCAGGGCTGTTGCGCCCCTCAAAGGTCAACCCCGAAGGTGACCTGGATGCTGCCCCCCCCCCGAGGGGTGGTCCAGGACTGGACCAGACCAAACTGTATAAAAGGTGAGCCTGAACTGTACTCTCCGCCAACCCATCACCCCCCTGGTTGACCCATCACCGCCCCACACATGGAGTTTCTGCCTGAAACGAAGACTTCTGCCTGAAGAGAAGACACGTGCTGGAACAAGGGATTGGTCATGTTCTCTGAGTCTCTGTTTGTGTGTTTCTGTCTCTTTAACTCTGTCTTTCTGCCCCTGTGTCTTACTTTTCAACTCTTTTGTACTGTCTTATAATTGATAAGGGTGATTTGGTGCTTGGCTCAGAGAAGTTGATTCGTGATGTTTTTGCAGTTGCTGAGGTAAATAAAATTGTGTTGTATTGTTCCCTGAGTCATTGTCTGACTCCACCTAGCCCAGTGCTCCTTTTTGGGGAATCACAAAAAACTTCTCTCGACTGTCCACTGGAGCGGGACAAGCCAGCCTATAACTAAGCAAGTTCTTCCTCCTCCCCGTACTGTCTACCTGAGCCTTCTATGCTTATTGGCTAACAATAGTGAATTAGGAGGCTAGCAGCTTTTGGAAGCTAATGAAAAACACTGTTTTGAGAGATGAGAGGCTTTAGGAAAAATGATGAAGAGAGAAAAAGAACAGAGAGCACTTTTACTAAAGAAGAGCAGAAACCTGTAAAGTTGTTGTTCTGAGGTAAGGGCTGATTCTGCTCCTACCTTTGCTCTCCCACGCTGTGTGGAAGGCACTGGCCCCATTCCTGTGCTGGCTGAATGCTCTGAACTGAGTTTCTGTGAGCACAGTGCCGCCGCAGGCCAACAAGCAAGGCTCCCAAACCTGCTAACTGGGAGTTTCCAGCAGACAGATTTAGCTGCAATATAGCAGGACTGGGCAGCCTATACCACGTGCAGGGCAGAACCAGACTGCATGATCTGCCACAGCTGAGAAACCCCATGTTGAAGCAAATCTTCACAATTTGCCTTCAGCCTGTAAACTAAATTGCGGAAAATTCCATTGTCTTTAAAAAAGTCATATTTTAGTGAGTTCCACCCATTTCCATCTATAAACACAGAGTTAAGAGGCTAACCTTTTAGAAATTCAGAGGATGCTAAATATTTTCTGCAGAGTGGTGGATCTTTACGTGTTAATATTCTGTTTTCTCAGCTTACATATTGGCAAGCCTCAGAACACAAAATAAAGACATAGTATATTTGTCCACATTGAACAAACACTTGTTTTAGCCCCTGGTTGGTGGTGTGCATGATCCCCATTTCACACAATCTCATTTTTCTTAGCTAATCCCTCCTTCAGAACTTCAAGCCTGTTTTAACAGTGTTGCTAATTATGGCTTTCTGTAAAGACAGCATTCCCAGAGGAATTTGAATTACGGGAAGAAGCAAATACTGCTACTTGGAAAACTGAAGAGAAGCAGAGTGATTTTTAAAATGATTACTGGTGATATCAAGTGTTGAGTAACTGCACTGTTTATCATCTAAATTACTTTTATCTTGTACTCCAGGTCATTCACAAAGTCTAAATCTAATAGTGCTTTGTCTTTTATGTCTCGAACACGTGTAACTTAAAGCATGTGGTACTTTAATTTTCTGGGTCTAGTCTGTTCTACCTGGTGAAAGAAAAGGCTTTATCACAGGAAGGGAGCTTCTTAAAAAACCAAACCTATATTTTGGTTCTTAGACATTCACAGCATCTTCAAACTTAAATATCATGATGGTATATGTTTGCAATTAGACATTTTTAAACTGTCTAAACTTGTCTAAACAAAATTTCAGGTTCTGAGATATGACCTTCATCAAGTTCAATGTGAACAGAACACAGTTTGTCTCTCTGTAGTACTTGTGTCAAATATGCAAAAGTCTTCAGATTGATATAAATATGGTACTTCACACACCTTTCTGTTCCAGTGAAGGTTACTTAATCAACTGTGTTTGGTGACATTTTGAAGTGAAATAAATTATTTTTTTTCAGACAAAAGCTTTCTCCAATGTTTTACATTTTGAAGTGATCAGTCCCTCTGAGTTTATTATCTTTTCACTATTTATGGTTATTGTTTACTTTTCCCTACCTTTTGGGAACAACCAGAAGAGAACTGTTCCACATTTGCTTGCAGTCAGTGCCTCAATCAACAGCACTATCAGGTTCCCATAAAGGGCACCAATTAGGCATTTTTTTCTGTGTTGAATTTAATTGCTAGCAGAAGTTTCATAGCTTTTTAAGGTAGTGGCTTTAAGCAGCAAAGAGAGACAGAGACAGAGAGACAACAAAACAGCAAAAAACATCTTACCGTCCAAAATATCTTCACACGTAGAGTATATGGGAAATATGTGCAGTATCATGAAACTTTTCTGTTGTACTTGCAACATCAGTGACTAGAAGGAGATGCAGAAAGTAGATAACCAAAATCTACATTTAAAATCTTAGCTTAACAGTGAAATATCTTTTATAATAATATCTGCATCAAAAGGAGCATTAGCAGCAGGTCAAAGGAGGTGATTCTCCCCCTCTACTCTGCTCTTGTGAGACCCCACCTTGAGTACTGTGTTCAGATGTGGGGCCCCCAGCATAAAAAAGACCTGGACCTGTTGGAGCGAGTCCAGAGGAGAGCCACAAAGATGGTCAGAGGGCTGGAGCACCTCCCCTATGAGGACAGGCTGAAAGAGTTGGGGTTGTTCAGCCTGGAGAAAAGAAGGCTCCGAGGAGACCTAATAGCAGCCTTCCAGTACCTGAAGGGGGCCTAAAGGAGAGATGGGGAAACACTCTTTATCAGGGAGTGTAGTGAGAGGACAAGGGGTAATGGGTATAAGCTGAAAGAGGGTAGATTTAGATTAGATAGTAGGAAGAAATTTTTACTGTGTGGGTAGTGAGACACTGGAACAGGTTGCCCAGGGAAGGTGAGGATGCCCCATCTCTGGAGGTGTTCAAGGCCAGGCTGGATGAGGCTTTGAGCAACCTGGTCAAGTGGGAGGTGTCCCTGTCCATGGCAGGGGGATTGGAACTCGATCTTTAAAGTCCTTTCCAACCCAAACCATTCTATGATTCTATAATTTTATGATTCTGTAATTTCACAGTAATGTAACCAAGTGGGAGAGGGGAGAATGGAGAAAACAAGATGGCACTGAAGCTGAGAAAATACTGCATAGTGGTTTAGAGAAGTTCCCTAAGCAACACTAGCCAGCAGGTCAGCAATGTTTTATTGGTAATAAAGATTCATAATCAGATATGATCCCACAATATCACACATGGTGTTTTACTGGCACTATACAGTACTGCACTTCAAAGAAAAGCTAGCAAAGAGTGTAGGACTCAGGACTTGATGATATGACCTCTCTGCGGGGGTGTTTCAAGGCTGATGCATTCCTTCCACTGAGACCATTACGTCACCATTAATCGTAATATGTAAAGAAGACACATTTACTCAATTGCACACTTTTGGCACCGGTTCAACAACTTGTGTACCATGTACTTACATTGGAAATGGTTGAATATTCACCTCTGAGATGATTGTGATACCTTCCTGCCTACACATAAAGTATAAACCTTGCTTGGATCATGGCTTGTAAAGGTGGACTATCAATAATTTGGTCTAATTAGAGAGAGAAATGACTTCTGGTCCTAGTGATTCCTTTTCTGTAAACTAAGCATTACAGTCAGTGACAGGTACTCCAGCCAAGCACGTTATTCTCTGTCATTTATTCAAACATACTTTTAAAACAATTTAACTTTTTATAAACATGTATGTGTACACAATTTTTAACTCCAGTTACTGTAATTGCATCTAATCTAGTCAAATTCATTTTTATTAAAGTTCACACTGTGAGACTAATGAACCTAAAACACTGGAATAATTCTCATTACATACAGTTAGATCTATTTACTGAATCTGCATTGTCTCATGCCCAGAAGGAAAAAGAAACAAAACAAAACCCAAAACACCACCAAGATGCAAAACACATCTTCTCAATCATTTGCCCTACAGGAAATAGTTTAATTTAACTATATTTTAATAGATAGGGGAATGTAAGCAATGTTTCCCTTACTGAGTTTTAATATGAAAGAATGGTTGACTGATGAAGAGTGGTTTAAGGGATAAAGAAACTAGAAGAAAAGTCAGCTGCAGTCAGCAGTCTAGGTGATGGACAGATAGATGATACAGCTACAGACAGCTGGCATACTTACAAAATTGATATATTCAGAAGCTTGAGGGAAGATACAGTCATTCTGGCTAACAGAAAACTGTCCTTTCATATTTTTTTTCCCAATGGCCTGTAGACAGGGAATGATCTAGAAATCATTCACAAGGCCATTCTTCCCCTGTTCATCCAGTACCCCTTTCAAAACGTGTTCTCCCATGACACATGCAAATAACTGGCCAACAAACAAAAAGGAGACTGAGTGGACTGTGTGGGTGATGCATATGTAGCAAGGAAAATAGGTGTATTTCAAGCTCTACTAGTCTTCATAACATGATACCCCTATGCTTTGAGGGACTGAGAGATATATTATTCAGTAGAGCAAACTAAAATCACACTTTTTTTCCAATACATGAGTTTCATCATGGTCTCTTTGCTCAAAAGCTTGAGTAAATGGATCTTGGTTATGTGATGGTGAAGAAACTTTTTGAGATTCGAGGAGCTGTTTTGCTTTTCACTCCAAAGACAACTGAAGACAGACTAGACTGTAAAAATTAAAATAACTGTTGAAACACTTAAATTTTCACCACCCTATTCTCCAAGCAGGCAGTGCCTGTTTACCCCACTTCAGTACCAGAGTTCTCTTTTGAGAAAGGAGAGAAAACAGGATGCAAAGTGACAGAATTTCCAAATGAAAGCTCCTCCACAGGTAACAAAACATATTTTGTCACATAACCAAGGAGAAGTGATTCCTTCCTGTGCTAATGACATTTCTGCACCTGGCAGAACAGAGAAACACCTTTCTCACTCTGTGCTCTTAGTGCCTCCAATACAATATCAAATTTTTCCATGGCTTTAAACTCACGATAAGGGCTATCAAAATAGGTTATCTCCTCACCTGCCTGAAGGGAATGGCTTTTATATCACATTTATAGTTGGGAAAAATGCAGAACTACTTTTCCATCAACACTTTCATTGACTTTTTCATGGTAGTTTTTTAGGCTTTTTTAGCCGCTGTTAATTATGGATCATCCAACACAAATGCATCAATAAAGTATTCCAGATAACTCCTCAGAAATGAGAATACATAAATCCCCTGCTCAATAGGCTATGCAATCTGTTCCCCCCTGAAAAAAAAAAAAAAAAGAGAGATACTGCAATCTCTATGACAATTAATTTAAAGTGGAGTTTGTTAATGTTGTACGAGGTCCTCCACTGCAGTAAATCAACACAGCCTCACGAATCAATGGAATGACACTGAATTGCACCAGATGAGAGTCAGTCTGCAGGTTTTTGTAACAAAGGGTTCTTTTTATGAGCTTTGTTGCTATTATTGCATCCATTATAAGTTTACTTAAATATGATTTTTTTAAAGAAAAGTTTAGTTACTTAAGGTATGTTTATTTTAATGGCAAAATATTACATCTGGTTTCTGTTTGCAGAACACAAAATAACAAAGATTTTACTTGAGTAGTTGGCGTTATTCAGTTTCTCTCTCATATTTGGCTAGTGATGCATAAGACAATGATGGCTCTGCTAAGGAGATGAGGTGGTCCTCTGATCTCCTAGATGGGGAACCCAGTCAGCTGTGGATTGCTTCCAGCACACATGCTGGATTTCCTTCCCATGGAAGCCATGGTGGGGGAGAAGAGGCAGGTCTTCTACAGAGTCAGGACACTGATTTAAGCTCTGGAGCTGAGAATGCTCACAGGTTTTACAGCTTAAGCGTAGCCTTTATGCCATATTGGACCTTTCTGCCCTCCTGCAAACTATAGTGCTCAGTGTCACTGGACTTTGTTGCATTGTTAATGTTCTCACTTTTGGGAAATATGTGTCAATTTTAAAGTAGACTGCATATTTTCTGCATTGCTCACCTTTCAGAGCTGCAAGTACAGGCAAAGATGAAATTTTACGAAGTCTGAAGCACCTGCTTAAACCATGAATCTAAGATACGGTTTGGGAAGGATAAGAAAAATAGGTATGTAGTGAAAACCCTTTAATTTCTCATGTTCTGTGATTAAACCTTAGAAAGAATTTGGATGGAAAAAAGAGCCTGGAGTGTTGTCTGTCAGCTTTCTGCCTTTAGCATTTCTATTTACTGTGCTAATGAGGTACATGTAACAAGCACCTGTATAGGTAAGTAAAAATGGTGGGGAAGGTTTGATTTTAACATTTTTTTACACATAGTCTGGCTTCAGATCTAATATATATGGGCCAAAATATATCACAATATGTCCCACAGCACACAAAATTAGTAACATCCTGCTTTCTTTTATAGCCCTCTGTGTTCAGAGGGCTACAAAACTGCTTTGTGTATTTCCAGTTCCCAGGTCCACTGCTTGGTCTCCACAAGTACAAAAGACAGACAAAAGCAGGGAGAAATGACTCCATGGAGTTAGACCTCTGTATTCATTATGAGGTGGTTAGCAAGCACCTGCTACTCACCAGCTTAGAAAACCATTTGAAATTCAAGTAATTCTCAGCAAGAACCTAGCAAAGAACATCAGGAAGCCAGGCAGCTAGCCAGTTTCATATGCCTCATCTCTCAAAGATTTTTTTGCTCTGGTGCTCTCCCCCACCACCATGCACCAACTTTTTCCTGTTTTTCTTTCTATATTTGAAGTGGAAACATGTCACTGTTTACAATGTCTCCTATATATTTTCTGGAAGAGAGATTTTAATGCCTTGTTATGACAGAAATTATTCAGCAAGGCATGGCTAAGGAATAAAATGATGTGTTAATATAGAAAGCCATTTTTCTCTTCAAAAGAGCAAACATTTAAGTGTTAGTGAAAAATGTGCTTGGGCCAAAACAGGTTGAAAACCTGGCACATGATATAAGGAGTCTGAGCACATAATTTCCAGCTTTTCTCTGGTATTCATTGTAGCAATGTGAAATTAACTTAAATTGTGTAGCAATTTGAGAAATGCTTTGATGATGATGAGCCATTCAACATTTCTGAGTTAGTTTTTTAGCCAGTTTGCAATTTCTGTTTTCTAATAGTTATGCTCAACAGAAAGATCAGGTAAAACTGATGTAAATTTATATTTTTTGGACACCGCAGTTGCAGACATGGTAGAGGAAGGAGAGATGATGTCTGTGAGTTCATGAATGTGAATGAAAATCACCCATCGTGCTCTTTTAGAAACAGTGTTGAGGCAGGCTCAGGCCAGGCATCCTGACATCCCGGGATATACAGAGCTAAATCTTTTCAGGTTCATCTGAGCTTTCATCATTCCTTTGGGTGACATGCACAAAGTTTCAAACCTTGGAACCTGTCATTCTAAACTAAGTGATGTGATTTTCACTTTGAGGTTGAAAAGCCACATTTCTGCAGTCAGTGTTTGGTTTTCACACCTCTAAGTTTTGTGTCCTCTTTGGCTGAAAGCAGCATGGCTTGGATATCCTCAAATTAGTGATGGTGTGATATTTTTAATTTTTAACTCTAAACTTTTCCCACTATAGGACTTTGTTGGCTCTAGGCTCCTAAAGAATGAGAATCCATTCAACTTTTCTGGTAGTTGCTGATTTACCTAAATGTTGCACCTCCTCACCATTTTTATGCAGCCTCTACCATTTTGCCTTTCACCTTCTCCTACCACTACAGAACAGGGTACATGGTTCTGTTTTGATGAAATGTGGAAACCAAATTAAATAAGACCAGTAATCACAACTATGTGAATATCTATTTAAAAGGTCTAAAGCAAGCAATATACTGAAAAAAAATATACAAGAAGAAAAACAAATATGATACTTTCAGTGTTATCTGTAGGTTGAAAGACAGAGAGGGAAGGTTTGGCTTCTTGATGTGTACTGATGTGGGAAATTAAATTGGTCAGGGTAGCTCCAGGGAGGAAAGAACAGTTTTCCTTAAGGGTATATAAAATGTCATCTTTTCATCCAAAAAATGCTAATGCATTGCTGCTCTGTTAGCATTTTGCATTTAGTGTTAACCTGCAATTCATTGCAGGCAAAAAAGTTTTTATTTTACTACAAAAAACTATACTGCACACTTCAACGTGTCTGGAAAATCAAGACCTGTATCTTTAGCTGAATAAACACTGGACTGAACCTCCTTATTGACTGAGCTACTCCAAATAATTTTCAGTTTTCAGGCATTACACTCACTTCTTTGAAATAACACCACAAAAAATAACAAAAACTGCTACCAGACAGTAGGACCACACTTGCTATGAGTGTGCATGTGTGTCTGGTGCAGGGTTTCAGGAGGGGACAAATGTAGTAACAGACCAGGAAGATTTTTTTTTTTAACCTGTTGACATATAGTTTGTAGTCTTAGGGTATAAGAATTAGCTCACCCTGACACATCTGTGCTGTGTTCACCTGTACAAGATTGAAACAACTACCAGATTTGAAGCTGACAGGGAATTTCAACTCCTTTTCAGTTTGGTAGCAAACACTGGCCGTCCTGTGTAGTGGATGGCCTGGTCAGCATCTTAGGGACATTCAGGGTAGTTTAATTAATGTATTCTCCCAGGAACTGTCACCGACTGGACCCCTACTCATCCCCTCCTGGATGATGCTGTTTATCGATGTTTATGTCTCAAACAATGGGCAGAGCATTCGGGCAGAACTTTTTCTAAAGAAGAGGTGCCACCATGTCTACAAACAGCTTGGGAAGAGCATGTAAGAAGAAAAGTTCTTTTGTGAATGAACAGTAGTGAGCTGTTAACATTTTGAGTGTTGGTCACACCTGTTGAAGTTGCTGAGGGCTGTTGCGCCCCCCAAAGGTCAGCCCTGAAGGTGACCGCCCCCCCCGCCCCGATGTGTGGTCCTAGAATCGTATAAAAGGTGAACCCGAACTGTACTCTCTGTCGATCCGTCACCACCCCATGCAAGGAGTTTCTGCTGAAACGAAGATTTCTGCCTGAAGAGAAGGCATGCGCTGGAACGAGGGATTGGTGATGTTCTCTATGTCTCTGTGTTTGTGTCTATCCCTCTCTCTCTGTCCTTCTGCCACTCTTTCTTACTTTTCAACTCTTTCCTACTCTGTCTTCTGTCTGACTTTTACATCAAATAGTGATTGAGTGTTATTTGGTGCTTGCTTAATGGATAAGTGATATCTGGCGATAATTTGTAAGTGTGATTTGTTGCTTGACTCTGAGAAGTAGATTTGTAATGTTTTTTCAGTTGCTGAGGTAAATAAGATTGTGTTGTATTGTTCCTTGATTTTGACTCCAGCTAGCCCAGTGCTCCTTTTCAGGGAATCACAAAAAAACCTCTCTTGACTGTACACTACAGTGGGGTGAGAAGGGAACACAGGTTGCATCATCCTTCCTCTTTTCCTGAAGCACATGACAGTTGAAACTTCGATCTTTTCTATCTTTACCACACATTTGGAAGTGTTCTGTGACTTACAGCATACCACTGTGTGTGAAGTTGCTTCTAAATTAGATATATATAGCCTGATTGTCCATGGCTGCAGGGGACAGGACTCAATGATCCAAGTAATTGTTTTCAATCCTATGTTCTCTGGCATCCAGAAGTACAAAATAGCTGTTATATGAAGGATAGTATTTATCTGGCCAAAAGCACTCATGCACACCATAGGTGAGTCCTTATATTTTAGCTGATCAGCCTATGATCTCTTTATGATAAACCAATAGAAACAGACACTTCTGAAGTACAGTTCAATCCACCTAAAGGATATGGGTAAAATATTCAGATGAGTCACACCCTAAAATCAGGACATTCACTTTAAAGGAATTTAAGGACACTCAGGTCAGGTGTAGACAGCTACAGCATAAAGGTAGATGAAATTATTATAGCCAGTGATGCTTGGTTTGAATATGAATAAAACATGCAAAATAACTTCTCTGCTGTTCACTGGCAAGATACCAACTAGAAGACTGCATCCAGTTTTATGACTTTATACTTCAAGAAAGGTGTGGACTGATGGGGGAGAGTCTACAGATGAGTTAGAAAGATTAAAAGTTTGAAAACCAAGAACTACACAGAAAGGCTAAAAGAAGGCTAAACACAGACTAAAGGAAAAAAAGCCAGGGAAAGGGAAATTGGAGTAAACAGACATTAATACTTCTCAAGTATATGAAAAAATTGTTAAAGAGACTGTATTTTATATCCCTGGTGGATACAACATGAAACATGGATGCAGCTTGCTGCAAGAAAGATGAAGACTTTACCATGGCTTTGTCAAGAGAGTGCAGCAATAGGAAGCAACCCCAGAGGATCAGTCTTCCTCAGGGCTCCTCCCTGATGTTGGAGATGGAGAGCTCGGCTGTGCCAGTATCTGGCTTGGTTCAGCATCTGCTGCTATATGAGGGGGAGTAGTAAAAGCATAGGTAAAAGCACAGGTAAAAGCGTAGCTAAAAGCCAAAATCCTCACCCTCCCCTAGTAATTCTCCAAGTCCCATTTCTCACCCTGTCCTCTCTCCATGTTGTTGAGCCATGTCTTTGTTCCCTTCTGTTGCAGCAATAGGCAAAAGTTTGGCACACAAATGCAAACAAAAAATG
The DNA here is from genome assembly GCF_000699245.1 of Pterocles gutturalis. Taxonomy (NCBI): domain Eukaryota; kingdom Metazoa; phylum Chordata; class Aves; order Pterocliformes; family Pteroclidae; genus Pterocles; species Pterocles gutturalis. Next base: position 89,067 of record NW_010100329.1, read on the forward strand.
GGCTATCAAGGCTACACCATGTCAGGGAAGCAGAAGGACATATGGCCTTGTGTGTTATCAGGCAACTAGAAGTGTCCTACACTCTAACTAAATCAGATTTTCTGCTATTTTGCACACTTCTGAAAGCAATCTCAAGAAATGATGAAACAGCTGACTTTTGCTGCTGTTTCTTGGCTTTTCAGGTACTGCAGCAACTGCTTATGTTGAATATTTAACCACCTCACTGTTACAGATCCCAATTTACTGACATTCTGACAACTTTCCTTTATCTCTCACCCTTTCATCACTCAAGGTATAAGGTGGACAAGAGAAAGTGTGGGAAAGAAGTTAGTCAATGTGCATTTAAAATCCACAGAATGCAGAATGAAAGAGGTGGAAAAATATGCAAATAAGCATGTTTGACTCCTTGCTGCTAACATGCAAGCCAGAGTGAAAACAGCCAGAAGCAATCTGAACTGAATGGGAGAATACATGGGAGGACTGTGGCTGGCTAACTGAAAGGGAGACATTTAGTGAAGCCTTTCGCTAGCTAACCTTGTTTTGTGAAAACATTTGCATATTTTTTAAAGTGTATTTTGAGTACAGCATTCTGAGTGTAAAATTGGCTGGGTTTTGTACAGAGTGAAGAAAGTGCTGTTAGAACACCTCTCCTTGAGCCTGAAACTGGTGCCCTTTCAAACCCCACCCTGGGAGTTTTCTACCACTCCAAGAAGTGATGTCAATCTGCCTTCCTGTATCACCTTCACTCCTAAAAAAATGACATACAAGCTCTCCTACCCTTCCTTGGCCCTTTTCCTTCTGCATAGGATCCCTGGCCCCCTCCCAGTCTTACAGCCTCTTTGGACCTGTGGTGCCTTCCCATCACTACAGTGACCCAGACAATAACAGCTCAGAAAATTCCACTGGTGCTACAGGAGTTAGCCTGACCTACAGTGTGTCAGCTGGCCTTGCCTGACATGTGGGACCACAGGTGACAGAAAAGTTATCATGCTCAAACAAGTCCCTCTAAGCTCTCTCAGATGAAGCCTTCCAATCATGTCATCTGATGGCAGATGTACTCTTTGTCACACAGCCAGTGCAAGATGGCTATGAAGATCACACAAGAAGACACTTAAGAAGTCTGACGCATCATGTGTGACTGCACATGTAAATCCTGTAAAAAATTGCACTAAAAAGTGCGTGTGAGGTTATCTGCAAACACAATTGTATTTGCACAAACAAAAGTTGGCTAAAGTTTTGCAGTGGGTTTCAGCAGACGTCAGTTCTTTCCTTGCCCTTTTCCTGTTCTTTTGTTGTGAAAAAAATCTGGTTAACAAGCCAGACACTGAACTAAAACAACTTTTGCCTCCTCAAATTTCAAAGCAGAAGAATATCTGCAGGAAATTATCCCTTTTTCTTTTCTCACATGTACAGATGGGAAGTAGAAGCCCTAGGAAGGAGCTATGCCTTCTTACCTGGAGGATATCCTTAAGGTAAATGTCCTCCTGCCCATCTTTCATTGAAGTCAGCAATTACATAGTGTAGTCCCGGTTTCTGTGGCTACAGCACTGACATACCTTTCCAGCTTCCAAAATCATCTACTCATTTGGCTCAGGAGTGTCTACTACAGCTCTTCCTCCTTGCTTTAAGATTAAATAGGAGAGTTGTACTTCTTAAATTCACATACAACAATGAATGAGAAAAGTGTCTTCTCATTCATTTAAAGAAGATTGAGATGGCTATAGCACACAATTACTAAATTTAATGAAGTAATTACTTTTCAAATTGATTTCTAATTTCCTACAAAAAAGTTCCCAGTGTTAGTAATGAAACGGGAATAATTAGCAGTACCTACAAATTAAAACTACCCATGTTATATAGCATACTTTGAGATGTTGTATAAATTTATTTTGTTCTTTGCATGGAAAATGATTCTGTGTTGAATAAAACCCAAACCACTCATTCCCTTCTGTTGATGCCATCAGCTCACAATAGCAGTTTATACTGTCTTCTCCCCTGTGTTTTGATATTCTAGCTATTCTGGAAAAAGACCTCTGGGTTGCTATGGGGAGCACAATGAAAACTTCTGTTGACATGCACAGTGATGTGAAAAGCAAGCAAAACATTAGCCTCAGTAAGGCCAGAAAAGATTGCTGAAAATATTCGAAGTTTGATAATCACTTCAGTGATATATTGCCAAAACTGTCTTTAATTTTCTCTGTCAAGACACAGCCATCACATTGAGGATTTTTTGTTGGGGACCTGGCACATACCTCAGGATGTGGCCTGACTTTGCCAATAAGTTTGCATCTAAAATTTGCAGTTTGGGGTAGTAGTAATATCTCCACTTAAAACCACCAATAGAATTAGGACAGTGAACAAGTTTGTGGACACACAAGTCTCCTGCAGTGGTAGGGTAAAAAAAAAGTTATAGAACTATGACTTATGCAATTGTACAAAGATTTCTCCCTCAAATATGAGAATTAGTGAGTATAGTTTAGGCAACTGCCCTTATTTTGTTTTAAATCATTCTCAGAGTAGGAGAATGCAGGCACGTTCCAAAAGACTGAAAAGCAACCAGCCTTATTTAAAAAGTATAATTACAACTGACAAAGAGATTTTAAAAGTTAACACTACAATGCATTCCCATTTTAGCTGTCATCAACACTGCAGACAACTGAAATTACAAATGAAACAGGTGTTTATAGAGCTAAAAGACACCTATGTTTAGATTGGCATGGTGAAAAAAAGAGAGTATAGCAAGGAAAATGTTTAGCACGTAAAGCCACTCCTACCCCTATTAAGGGTAGAATTCCTGTTGATGTTATTCCTTAAGTTGCTTGTAGCCAAAATTTTTGTGCCTTCCTTTAGCATATCTGATACTGCTGACTAAACTAAGGGGACTGATGTGTGATAGAAAATTCTGTGAACTCTGTTTCAGTCTTACATTTTGATTGAGCAAGCGTACCTGCAGTAGATTGGCAGGATACCAGCCTCCACCATGAGAGCTGCATTTCCATCTGGGAAGTGTTCTTCTGTTCAGATCTGTGTGTACCGTCAGCAATTAATCTTTTTGTCTGTTTCTATTCTAGCATACTGAAGGAAAGTGGTTCAGTGGCAGTGGCAGATGGTTATTTGTCTGATTATATTCTGTGGAATAATGTGTTCTACTCTAGTCTGAAAGTACTTTTATTGGACCTAGATTCTGAAGCCCAGAAGCAAAGTGGGTTTTTTCTATCAGACAGAATCCTATGCCAATGACAACTCAGGTGTGACACAGGATACAGACATCATTGTCTCTTTGGGATTCACCAGGCTTTGTTTCAGCATCTTTCCTTTCCTTGCAATTCTACTGCTTTGTGTTATGTCTCTGGCTTCTGGCTTCTGTCTGGGTGGAGGCTTAACTTTTCCCACTAGCTGACCTTGTCTCAGTGTTCAGTTGTTTTTGTCTCTGTGTCAATTCATGCTAGCTGAATTTCATGTTTGAGCCTTCTTCTAAAACCATAATATCAAACAAGCATAGGTCCCTTGGAATCTCTATTTCTTTTCCCAAGGGAAGACATTCCTCAATGATATATACCTGGAAAGACAGGATAATATGATGATCTCAGCTTTTATTTGAAATTTTAGTTTTCTTTTTATGTTTATTGTCAAAATTCAAATTTAAACCCAATGGTATCTTAAAGGCTTAGCTATTAAAAAAAAAAACCCAATGTAACTACTATTTTAAAATGTCAAGAAGTTTTAAGATTAAGAACTTGATTACTAAATGCTTAGGTTTCACAGTACTGTAGAAAATGTGGACTTCTGCACAGCTTCAATAGAAAAAAAACACCTTTTGAAGCCGAAGTCTCCCTTTTTTCTTTTTCTTTTTTTTTTTTTTTTGACAAAAAGCATTACTGGGCCAGTTTCCTGCATTAGCTTCAGAAGCTGGCATATTATATAATAACTAATCAATGAACAACTAAACATTTTAATTAATCACTTCAAGGTTATTTGGTTGACCATGCAGTCAATTCTTTGAATAAATCAATGCAGGGTTAAACACTATTTCAAGTTAAGCTTTTTGGGGACTATGGGCTGGACTTCAGAGGAAAGGAAAGCCACTAGAAACCACTACACTAGAAAGAAAAACTACATTGCTCTTTGTCAGCAAATTACATGCTTAATATTGCAAACACTTGCTACTTCTTGACTTTAACACAAATGCTTTAGGAAAAAACACTTGGTCTGAAATAATTAATATTATTGTCAGTTACGATATTTTCACCACAGTACCTCATTAACTGAAATCTATGCAACTGAAAATGGGAAAACGTTCCTAACCTGTCAGAGAATCAAGTTTTTCTGCAATCTTGATAGTTTCATGTGTGCAACAAGGTCACAAGAGCTCACCCCAAAATCCTGCCAACCCAGATACAGCCTCAGCTTTGTGGGCTGGTGAGATTGTGGCCCCAGCTCTTCAGCTAGGGTCTAGCCAATGCACTGATTTGATCACGCGTTCTTTGCTCAGTGTGCTAACCTGAAACACAGACTTAGCTCTGACATCAACCCTACAGAGAGATCCCAGTGTGGGGCAGAAGCTGAGTCACCTTATGACACTAATTTATAAGAAAGCTTGGGGTTGTATTGAAGGAAAGAATCACTGTGCTGAACTCTTGCTCAGCTTCTTTTATCTCCTGCTCTGAGATAGACTACTGTGAACCAGTGCAGATACTAGCTCTAGCTTGTGAGGAAAAAGAATTATTTTTTATCACAGTGCCTTAAGAGCACAGCCAAAGCCAGTCTTTTACCCCCCAGTAAAAGGCGGGCCACAGACAAGGGACTGGAGCAGCTGTCATCTGAGGCGAAGCTGAGAGAGCTGGAAGTGTCCAACCTGGAGAAGAGAAGGCTCAAGGGGATCTTACCTGTGCCTGACGGGGACAGCAAAGAAGATGGAGCCAGGGTCTTCTCTGTGGTATGTAGTGAATGGACAACAGGCAATGGGTACAAATTGAAAACCAAGAAATTTAATTTAAACGTAAGAGTTTTGGGTTTGGTTTTTTTTGTTTTTGTTTTTGTTTTTTTTTAAATAAAGGTGATCAAGTAGCAGAACAGGTTGTCTTGTATACCAAAGTCTGACTAGATGTGGTCCTTGGTAACTTACTCTAAGTGACCCTGCTTGAGCAGCGAGGTTGAACTAGATGATCTTCAGAGGTCTCTTCCTATCTCAGATCTTCTGTGATTCTGTGATACTGTGAAATAAATTGCAAAATAAAAAATAAATGGTAATTTAGACGCTTTAGAAAAGAATAGTGGCAGGTAGTCTTTTTAAGGATAGCTCAAAAGATTTGATTTTTGTGTCCCCTTTTCTGCCTAATTTTTACCATCAACAAGGATAAAAATATAAGAGCAAGAAAAAGAAAGCATGAAAAGGTTGACCCTAAAAAGGGACAACTGTGTTCTGGGGTGCATCAAGCACAGCATAACCAGGTAGTTGAGGGAAGTGATTGTCCCACTCTACATTGCACTGGTCCGGCCCCATCTTGAGTACTGTGTGCAGTTTTGGGTGCCTCAGCATAAGAAGAACACCAAACTATTAGAGTGTGTCCAGAGGAGTGTGACCAAGACAGTGAAAGTCTTTGAGGGCAAGAATTACAAGGATTGGCTGAGGTCACTGGGTTTGTTCAGCTCGGAGAAGAGAAGGCTGAGGGGGGACCTCATCACACCCTACAACTTCCTCAAGGGGGGTAGTGGAGGGGGAGATGCTGATCTCCTCTCTCTGGTGACAGCGATAGGACATGGGGGAATGGAATGAAGCTGCATCAGGGGAGGTTCTGATGGGACATTAGGAAAAGGTTCTTCACTGAGAGGGTGGTTGGTCACTGGAACAGGCTCCCCAGGGAAGTGGTTATGGCACCAAACCTGTCAGAGTTCAAGGAGCATCTGGACATCACTATTAGTCATACAGTTTGTTTTTTGGTAGTCCTGTGAAAATCAGGGAGTTTGACTTGATGATCCTTATGGATCCCTTCCAAGTTGAGATGTTCTATGAGTCTATGATTCTAAGAGTTCCCATTTTTTCCCAATTTTTTAAAATATTTTTTTCTAATTACAGGATTTTTTTAAACTGAAACATAACAATTAGCAATTGTTCTTTCTTTTTTTTTTCTTTTTTTTTTTTTTTTGTAAATTGTAAGTAAAAGAAAAAGCTTTTTTCTAGGATTGAACTTTTTTTTTGTGAGCAGTTCCCTGAAGGTGATTTCTGTCAAAGGGTTAGAGAACCCATGGCCCATAGACTGAATTAAACCCACAAAATAAATTTGGCCTGCCTCTTGTTACGAGGCCTGTAAGCCCCTTAGTGATCAACAAGAAACAGGTTGTCCTGGATTATTTGTTCTTTTGCACACTGATGTAGACGTTCTCTAACCACATGACCAGAAGTATGTTTGCCATACAACAAAAACTATAGGTTTCTCCCATGCCATGATCAATACCCTTCTGGGAATTTCTTGGGCACTCCATGATGTGAACACAATATAGATTGATTAGCCAAAAGTTTCTGTTTTGGTACAAAGCACGTGAGATCTTAACTCATGGTAGTATTTGTCTTTCTCTTACTCAGAGTGTCATTGAACTGATGAAGACGTAAGGTGCAGACAAACAAGGTCTGAGAGACATGAGACCCTCTGCATGCTGTTATCTGCTACTTATTGTTGCTGCATTCCCATTCAACAGGACACTAGTAGGCTGGAAGAGTCAAATTCATCTGAACAGATGCAAACACATTAAGTTTTCTTCAATGACTTTCAGTTGTAGGTCCACACGTGTAAAAATGCCTGAAGTTTAAATATCTTAATTTGAATGAGTGTTCTTGATTTTTAAAGTCAGTGGAAAGAAACAGGTATTCGTGAAGCATGATCCATCTCATCTTGAGGTAGGTGTCTAAGACAAATCAGTTGATTATCATCTCCCTACCATATTTGCAAATGTAGACTACCATAAAGAGTTCACAAATGGACTGGTCTATGGACAGGTATCCTGAAATTTGGTCACGTGAATCCCAGAAGAAAAAAAGACCGTAAACAACATTGAATGTATGAGCAAATATTTTCCTAGTGCATAAAACATCCTAAGGAGAAAGGGGAGACACCACAGCTCACTCTAGAGGACTCCAGCATGTAAACATTGGGGATGCTGGGAACACTTGTCTCACTGACTCCTTGAGATCTCCAACTCACTTTCACTTTCTGTGTCATTAATCTCATTCATCTGACATGAACATATTTTGCTAATTCAAGAAAAGAGTGGATTCTTACAGTTAAATTTACCCTGCTTGCAGGTTTTCCAAGGCATGGAAACACCATGACATATGTTATTGTTGTCACAGATTAAAGTAGCTGTAAAGGAGTTGTACTGTTGTTCCTCTGTACAAATGTATGCCTGCAGAGATGTGCAAGAAAGCATAAAAGATTTGTCAGTGATCAGTCTCTCAGGTAAGAAGATAAATATGCAGTCATTTTCCCTTTCTAATTGCACTTAGATCCTGTATTTATTTATTCACGAATTACTCTGGGAGCTTGTTCTAGCCCCTTCGATAAACAAATGGGGTTCTGTTTCCTTTTTTAGAAACTAATTATGCATTTTGGAAACTAGGAAAATGCATCTTAAATGTAAACATGCATAAAAGAGCAAAGAGAGCTCTGTGGAAAGTGCACACCTAAGAATACTAATGTTTATTTTGCAGATTTGTAAAAACTATGAAAAATAAAGGCTGACCAAACTGTTTTGCATTTATGCCTTCCCCAGTGTTAGATACAGGGTTGCAGGCCCTTCTTTGGGGCTCCTGACCTTCAAAGCACAGTATGAGAAATCCTTCTTTCAATTTACTATAGTCAGAGGAGAGTTCCTGTACTGTCCAAGTATGGAGAACTGCAGAGAAGCCGCAGCCAAGCACACACTCCCAGGCACCCCCAGTAATTTTCAGCATTCATGGTATCTTGATCAAGATTGCATCTGTTCTTTTCAGAAATGGAAGTACTTTGTGAGAATATTTTGGAAAAAAAAAAAAAAAAGCAACATCAGAGGAAGAGCACGTATTTAGAAAGAAAGAGAAAGACAAATAGCTAAAAAGAATTCAATAAGTGATCCTCACGAACAGGAGTTCATCTTCAAGCACTTTCTAAAGTCCATGTGGTTATAAGTGACTCAAGTGTTAATTAACTTGAACTCCATTTACTTCCACTTTTCTGCCCACTTACAGCCAAGCTGGAAGACAAGTATCTAAATGTTCTTGCAGGAGGGTGCCCATGGAAAATATTCTTCCAGGGTGGTAGAGGTGGGGGGCCAAAGGAGAAGTGTACCATTTTCACATGGAAGTGCTGTAATAGTTGTTGAAACTGTGTGGGGTTTTTTTGATCACAACTCCACTTTAGGGGGATACAAAATTATTTAAAACATGATCAGAATTCAAATAAGTGTCTGTTTACCATGAAACTTCAACATATCAGAAAACTTGAGACCCTATGATTAGGTCTGCACTACTGGTTTGGGGTGTTTGATACATATATATGTGTATATATGTATGTATATTCTTTTTATATATTGTGTGGGTATATATATGCATCCTTATGAACAACTGGAGGACCATCAGCAGACAGCAGAACAAATGTGTGACACTGAAGTTGCGGGAGAGCAGCAACTGCAATTGCAGCAATCCCACAGCAGCATTCCCAGGGTGCAGTCAGAGGCTGGGCTCTACCACCCATGTGAAACGGCTGTGTGGGAATGAAGAGACAAGCTGGGTGTCCATGGTCTTTGGTAGCTTCCCACTGCCGCCTTTCCATTGGCCTTGGTCTTCCTAGAAAACATGCCATTTTCTAACTCAGCCAGGAAGATACTCTGGTAAGAAGTCAGGTCCTTGACAGGTGTAAATTGTATCTATTGACTTTACACTGTTCTCAGTGAATTTTGCACAGGTTGAAGACAAAAAAACTCTGCTTCTCTGCCATACAAATTAAGTACTTTTACAAAACGCCTCATAGAAAATGTGTGTGTGTGCATGTGTGTGCGTATTGTGGGTCATATCTGCAGTTCCTAGGTAACTGTCTGAATTACTCTAATTCAGCTATTTCAGACATCTTGGTAGTGCTGTATAAAGATTTCTGCAGCTGCAAGACATTGGATCAACAGATAACCCTGTGCCTCAGTAAGAGAGGAAGACATTGGCTAAAAGTCACTGAATTTGTCAGTCCTCTCCCAAGTTGCATGCACATCAGAGAAATGGCTTAAAATAAGGGCTCTTCGATGATTAATTATTAAAGTGCACATTGTTGGGCTGGATATCTAATAACTGTAATTTGAAGGGATCTGTCTGCCATAGTTTGTCCTATCATTAAATTCTTTCTAAAAATTGTTATGTTCTTCAAAAACCAGATAAAGTGATAAGCTGTTGGGAAGAAAGGAAAGAAATGTATAATGAAATCTGTCCTTCAAATATACTCAGTCCTAGGGCTGACTGGGTTATATGCACATAGTACTCAAGTTAACCAAACCCTACAGTCGAATCATCAAGCCATGTGCACAGCACTTCATGAATCACTGGTAGAGCCATGGTTTGAGAAAGGAGGAATACAACAGTCTTCAAAACAGCAAAGGACTGAACAGCAGGTAAAAAGAAAAATAATGGGAATGAGAAACCTATGTTGACCTGTTTGGCAGGTAGAATATGATTAGCAGTTAAGATGGAATAAAGGATGCAGAGTTCTTAGTATTGCCAATGGTAGGAAATATTGCTACCTAGTAAGATATAACTGCAGAGATACTACTAGTGGATGTTATGAGGAATCAAGAGAGTGACTTCTTTTCCTGCATGTACAAAGGGACATTTGACAGCATTCATATATCTCTTCATTTACATTCTTACATATATTCATGTACTCTTTATACAACTGCAATCATAAAAATTGAGACAATTTGTGGATATATATCACAAATTAAAGCAGTCAAAAATTATAAAACAAACACAGAACAAGAAAAGCTCATGTGGTAAAAGCTCTAAAAGGACACAAAGGCCAGTTCTAAGTATTCCCTGGCAAAATACTAAATCCTTGAGAAATCAGTTTATTATCTTATGGTGGGAGCAGATGTCTTGCAAATCTTGTGATATAGTTCTGCGAACAAGCACAGAAACAAAGCATAAAAATCTTACTTTATCAAATGTATCATTACTGAAAGTTTAAAACGTCAGCAAGGCTACCCTTTTAAAAAGAGAATCTTTGAATGCACAAAAACTTTCCTTACAGAAGGGTGAAGCTGATGACATAAAAAAATATGTACTACCTGTTATTTGTAAAATATTAAATATAGTTGATGAATCTACAGGGCAACAGTGACTGTTTTAAAAAGATTGGAACTGTATATTTTGGTTTTGTATCTGGACTATAAACATACATTGCCTCTGAATGCAACCTCAGAAATGTTGGCTCCAACAATCTCTCATTCACAAAAAAAGAACTGCATGCCTGTGAAACTGCTCTAGGTCAGGTCCTATGCCTTTCCTGTCTTGGAACACGTTCAAGTCAGATACCTTGAATACAAGAGTGTTGGAAGCCCATCATTAGTAATCTTCTATATTATTTGTCCAGTGAGAGTTATAAAATCCAGAGGGCAATTTGGACTGGATTTAGGGATGACTTGGAAATCAAACCAAAATTTAGCAATTCAGATGCAAGCTGAATGGCATTTCTGTCCTAATTGAAGATCAAAATAATAAAACTTACTCTCATGACTGAACTTTGGCAATTTTCTAAATTGAAGACTTAAGGCATTTTGTTTTCTCTGTAGGCTATTTTTTCCCCGTTAGAAGCAACTCCCTAAATATTTTAGAACAGAACTGAAACATGCATTTTAAACATCCTCTGGTGAGTTGAAAAGCATTGATTTCAGGGTTTTCTTCAAGAGCTTTCATTCCAGACTGTTACATTCAAAGCAACGTGAGTAGGAGTCTAACCTAGGCTAGCTGCATTCGCAGCTGCATTTTGTATACAACAGGCTTCAGTTTCACCTTATTTATGATATTGAGTCTACTACTAAAAGTCTGTTGTATAACGACAGAGACTAATACTGATGTTTGTTAATTATGAAAGATGTGCACTGATACTTTCTGATTTGTTTGCATGGCTGAGAAGCTGTGCTTTTCACACTGTTAATGTGAAAGTTACCCCTATTACAATGGCCTCCCTCGCTAACAACAGCACTTAAAGCCATGGTCGTATTAATAATACATGTAGGATCATTAGCTCCTTTCTGATTATGACCCCATGCAGAAGCAGGATTTTCACCCTGAATAGATAACCTAATCTGAATGACACTGTGGCATTCAGGTTTCCAGTTTCTTACTTGTTTTATCTGAGATGTTTTGCTATGGGAAAGAATAAAAAGACCAGGGAATTACATTCCCAGTCTTTTTCCCAGCTGCACTCCAGGTTTGTAGCAGCCAGCTCACATGGTCAACAGAGACTCCACACTGGGGGGAAACTGCCAAATAAAAACATACCGTCATCAATTGAAAAACAACAACCCAAACACTGAATGAAAGCAGAACAGGGTAAAATGATGACTTGGACATAGCTGGATGGAGCTATGCCAGGTGAGTATTTGGGCTACAGACCTGCACGGTGTTTTTGAGACCAAGCAAAACTGTGACACCCTGCTAGAGCAAGATCTGCATCATCTTCAAGAGAATGTGTGTGGAAATATAACTCCTCCTGAAGCTCACTAGGAATGCTTTAAAAAATTCTGGCCTGCATCACCATTGTGAGGTACTGCTGCAAGCATGGATTGCTGCATATTTCACTGGACATGTTTTTCATTCTTAATTGGTAAACTCCCTTGGGTTTCAAGTTTGCAAAACCTTTTCTCTCTATAAACCTAGGTAAAAAATGCTTCATAGTTATTCTCCCCCATATAACATAAAAGCAGAGCTTGAGATGCTACTGAGTCTTATTTTCCATTAGTACTACACACAGTCAATATGTCAATTTTTTGTTTCTGACTTGTTGCATAGGCATTTTTCCTGCTTTCCTCCTGCTGCCTCTTGGAATTATTCACTTTCTTTCTTTTTAAAGCTTTCCTACAAAGAGTTTGCCTGAGCGATACTAAAATATTTCAGACAGCTGACAATTTGGACTGATGTGAACACAGGCTTCTTGCCAGCTCAGAGCAGCATCAGCTGTTCTTCTGTTCCTCATTGCATTGTATTGCTTATTGAAAATGGAACCACAGAACGGGCTCTGGTTTTCCTTGTAGGCCGTACGCAAGGGCTGACACAAAAGGTATACTGGTCTCATGGGATAGCGGGTGAGTGCCCCTCCTGGCAGAGGAATAAATAATTTCTCCGCCTCACTGATTTTTAGTAGACTCTCACATAATAAGTATAGGATACACAAGGGCAAAGGGCAGATGTAGGAATCAATAGCTGGAGCACTGAAAATAGAATGGCAAATAGTTATTTTTAGCTCTTTAGGGGTTTTTTTTTGTTAGTTTTTATCCAGGGAAATTAATATGGAATTAGATCTGGCACTGCTAAGTTGACTGAGCATTACTATTTTCCTGTAATTATTGCATTTTGCTTGGAAACCTCCCGAAAGAGTAATTTGTACAACCTGAGGCTGTGTGCTGTCTCTGAACTGAAGTTTTTAATTTTTTTTCTCTTGCACTTGGGATTTTATTACGGTACCCTCCCACCAATTACTGTTTTCTCCCTTTCAGAAAATGTCATAGGTGATACTTCAAAGATCTACTTCTCACTTGTATTAAAACTACTTTGGTGTTTTCCCTCATGTTTTTCTTACTAGTAGCAAATTATGGGCAAGGATGCAAGGATGACACTGGTAACATCCAATTTATGGAGTTTCCTTTACAGGGTCCTTGAGACATTCCATTAGTACTTATGTAAACACAAGTAACTACAATGTAATTGTCATTGCGTCATGTTCATATTGTCTCATGGTAAATATTTTAACCCAAAAAGGTTGTTTGAGAAGGTTAGGCCTTTTGATGTGCTTAATGGTGCGTACATAAGCTCAACATTTCCTTAGACGCATATTCCAAGTATGTGCATAAAATATCAGCAGGATTATTGCTGAAAGCATGCGCAAGCTCTATTAAATATTATGTACGTACATATGTGTAAATGCATGTAAATACAAACACCATTAATATATGAATCACATGTAAATACATATTAATTTTCATAATTTGTATTTAAAATAATAGTGATATTACTGTTAAGATAGTCTTCAATAATTAATATATGTATGATCCGTATGTTCTTTACCTACAGAAGGCTGATTTAATTTGGGCTAAATTTTATTTCTTCCATAAATTTTTGTTCCAAATACTTTATGCCAACCCCCCCAGCCCCCCCAACTTATGTGAGCAGAATTCTTTAAACTAATTGCAAAGTTTTTAGGAACACGATGGCTGGGGAGATGCAAGAGTAACAGTGCTAGTAGAAACAGGATTTTTTTTTTTTTTTCTGAAAATCAGATTATTTACATAGTTGGAAAAGGACTTTGGGTTCCATCATCATATTTTTGAAGCTCTTTCTTTGTGGATGCTATTGAGCCACTGAAGAGAAATATATTACTGAGTTAATTGCAAGTTGCAGCGGAGACATTTCTACTCAGAATGCTAAACAATAATTTAATTTAGGTCTTTTTTTTTTAACTTCCTTCATACTATTTTGATACTTCAGAGTTTGAGCATGCTGCCTCTGCTTTCTTATCTTCGTTATGCTTTCTACATTGCCTAAGCAATGTAAAATGACTCGTTTCCACACTAAGAACAAAAAGTAACAGCACTGGCTTGGAGTATGCATAAAAGTTAAATTATTCAAGGTTTGGTAGAAACTGTCATAAGATATCCACCTTAGTAATCTCTGAAATGTCTTTCAAATGCAGTCCTCACTACATCATTAAGACTCCTCAGTACATCATTAGCAAACAAGACAAAAATGCAGAACATCCGAGTAGCTGACAGGTACAAGCTCACACAGATCTTCAGCTACTTGTCAAACCAGGTTGCTGAAGTTATTGTAGCTACTTAATTATGGTTGATAGTATTTGGGAGATTTTTTTTTTTTTCCCAGTATTTTTGCTGCAATTGTCATAGACCTCTGTTTACCTAAGGTTTTTAAAGTCTGAAAGACTTTATTTTCCTATTAGAATCTTCACAATGATGTACAGGACTGTTCCGCTCTTCTCCAATGCCCGTATCAGTAATATCTCACTCATAAACTGAAAGCCCACTTTAAATATGTGGATTTCTAGTGTTAGTAATCTTTGCACTGCATAATTACAGGCAAGCTTTGAGAGGTTTTAAACATTTGAGCTGTGATTTGAATTTCTGCTCTTTCAGGGTCGTACTCACATCTGGGGGAAGGGCCAAACATCACACATATGAAATACCACTTTCAGTCCTGCTCATGATCTTTTGTAGCACATAAGACATGCTCATTGTAAGAGGTCCTACACACAAAAAAAAAAATATTGAACTGTGAGGAATATATATTTTCTCTTATGCTACTCCCAAATACACTCAGCTGGTTATCACTGAAGCCAGTGATGAAGCTTTGAATTGATAACAGCATCTAATGCCGTCTCTGTTTTTAAATCACGTTTCAAATCATGCTGGAGAATATTTTATTTGCAACAGTAAGTCTCTTGAAAGAAACTCTTCTGACACTTTACAGAATACATTAGACTACTTGTCTCTAAAAGCATTCCATTTAGTGTGAAATACAAATAGATCTTAAAAAATCAACAACATTAATTGATTCAAGGGAAAGTGGTGAAGGCTTATGAAGACACTTCAACAAGTCCTACTAAGACAAAACTAGTTCATGCATTAGGAACTTGATGTATTAAAATTTTATTTTTAAAATTCAAAATGTGACACTTCAGGATGTTCCCCAAGGACATGTAATTCAGTGAACAATTTTTAAAACTGATGATTTTTACCCGCTCTGGCAAATAATCCAGCTTTTTTTGTATTGCCAATAATAGCTCTATATCTAAGTTCTCCAAAATCCATCTCAAACAAGATCATTGTATCTTATGAGCCGTGAAAAGTTGATAGAGGAAGAGAGAGAGAAGGTATTTTATATTTTATATTGGTTTGGGACTTTTTAATAAAGAGATTCACTTATTTCCCAGATATCAAAGATGAAATTGCGCTTACAGAAAGAAGAGATGGCTCTATAAGTAGAAACTTTTACTTTACATTTCAATAGTGTCATTTCATTTTATTCTAAGATTTGCCTTACATTAGGCAAGGAACCAGGAAAAGAAAGAGTCTAATTTTTATTTTGACAAAGCTTTTGCCATATGTTGTAGATTAATAAAGATTACAGTAATGGCAAAATTGCACAGCAGCAGTAGCAAGAGATATCATTCACTGTGCATTTCCATGTTTTTACTACAGAGGATAGCAGTATCGCATGTAAGATAAACCATTTTAATAGCCTTTCTGCAATTTAAATTAGTTTACATTTTAAATGACTTTTAGATATATAATTATAAAAAGTTAATACTTTTGTATACAGTTTTGCATCTTCTTGGTAATCTGCTGTGCAAATTACCACAAGCCAGAAATATTCCATGGGTCTGGGTTTTTTTTAGATGACCATATTCTGTGCATTCAATTAAAATATATAACCTTTCAGGGTAGCTGTGGTATCTTTCAGTTTAATAGGAAAAGGACTCGGCTTTGAGTGCTTACTGCATAACAACCTCACCCACTAGAGGCAAGAAAATAGGAAAGGAAGAAGCAAAGTTAATGGGTCAGGACCACTAGCACTGGCTATGCCATGTTTAAGAGACATTATTAATTGTCCTAACCCTCTCTCTCAAGGAGCTCTTTGAAGGTGATTCTCTGAAACACAGCTCCCATTGCCCTCAAAGAAGGCTGCTTCCTGAAAGGAAAATCAAGCCATCTGAATTAAACACCTAAATGTGCATACAAAAATATCAATTTTGGCTCTGCATTCATTTCCCTGGTGCCAGGTCCACCCCCTTTAAGATGATCTCTGCTGTCTTTTTGTGCTATGGCATGCCTCACCTCATGGTGTTGCTATCAAAAATTTAGGCAAGGAGGAAAACTTTAAGTTCTTACAGGGATTATACTGTTCACAGCAATGGGTGAGCAGTGCTGTAAAACTAAGAGGTGAAGTCATAGAGGTACCAATAAACTTATCAGAACAGGTTCAAGGTATTTTGAATGCTTACTACATTTTCTTCCATCAGGTGCTGTGGTCATGCCATGCATTCTTGCAGCCCCCATCAGGGAACAGTGACTCTACAGATCCATAATGGGGGGGCCAATAGAGCCTTCAGTAGCGTTCAGTTCTTGAGCTGTTGCAAACCATATTTGTACTGACACAACTGTGCAATATATGTACATTGGAAGTGGCTCTGGAGAAGCTGCTTGAAGCATGGATACACGTTTATAGCAACATAAAAATGGGTTTGCTGTTTACTGTATACAATCCAAAGTATTTATAGTTGTTTTGGGACATAGAAAGAGCCTGTAGGACAGCTTTTCAGTTGTCACAGTATTGCTGCTCTGTTAGGTTGCATCTGAAGGCTGTCCCAGTAAGGACATTCTTGACTGTATCCATGTTGCGTGTTGGGATGGCAAAAATGCCAGATTGCATCAACTCTGCACATAAGGTTGTGTGTCTCACCGTATGAGGTTTGGCAAAGCTGCCTGGAAAATCCCCATTAGCATTTTCCTGGGCCATGTTAAATTTCCATGGGGCAGACCTTCAGAATGGGACCATCTGCCCCAACAAGCTTATAGGCTAGATAAAGTTGTGTGAATTGATAACCTCTGGGAACACTATGTAATGTGGATCTTCCGGATATATTCTGGAGACAGCCTAAAGAATATCCTGAAGGCAGGGTCCTCCCAAAGTCTCAATCCTACCATAACAACTGGGGCATCTTTTGAGCAGTCCAGAGGTTTTCCAAAGGCTGGATAATTCAGAAGGATGAGTTTTTGGTCCCAGGGACCGTGACAGGCAGCACTGCAAGAGGCTATTGTAGACACAGGCAGTGGCAGTAAGAATGGTAAAACTGCTCTACTGCCAGACTTGCCTCAGAGTAATTCTGTATTTTTATTTCCAAACTTCTAATATGCGATGGAGAGAGGAAAGAAATGCAGTCATGTTCAAATGTCAGCACAGCAATGTGTTGGTGGTAGTGCATTACTAAATTTCATGCTTCCCTGAATCACAAATAATTTACAGAGCTATCAGGCCACTGGTTTAATTATCCTATTAAACTGGCAGTTGTTTGACCCAGGAATTTGCTATTCAGCATGTGAAGAAAAATCCATTCATTACAGGATTTTTTTGGGGTTTGTTTTTGTTTTTTGTTTTTTTTTTTGCATTTATCACAGACAATCAAATGATAAAAAAGCTATAACTTTTAAATTGAGAGCTTTATTGCACTCATTATATCTGAAACTTTTTCATTGCAGGACTCATCCTTGAAGGTACATTATATACATACAGAAATAACATTCCAGTGATCTCCTTTGGACTAGGTTTAAAGAAGCTTGTTTCCCTGTTTTCCTTAAAAAACAAAACCAAAACCAACCAACCAAACAAAAAAACCCACAAAAAACCTAAAAACAAACCCAACCCAAACAAAACAAAAAACATAGTATCGTTTGTGATGAAAACCACCATCTTAACACTATTGCAAAGTCAATAGTCTAAGCTGGTCAGATCGATACTAGGAAAATTGTACAAAATTTAGTAATTTGTGTAAAAGTTTTTAGCTTATATTTTGTTTTAGTATACCTAAGCACAGAGCAATGTTTAGCACATACATCAAACGCATAACATTCCAAGGGGTTGTGAACACCTCCCCAGACCTTCTCTTCTGCATAGGAAGATCGACAAAATTTAGGTCATCCTTGAGAGAGGTGATACTGTTTTATTCTTAAATATCTCTAAGGATGGAGATACCACAACCTCCCTAGGCAACATACTCTGATTTTTCCCTATTCTTACTATTGGAAGGCATTTTTTTCCTTCTTCTGAATGCCTAATTCTCCCTTGCCACCATTTACTTTTGTTCTGCCTCTTAGAGAACACTTTTTCATCTCCTTTTTAATAGCATCTTATACCACTAGAAAACAAAAATGAGTGATATGATTTTGCAGAAGTGCAAGAAGTCACATATATCCATGCTTCTCATTGGAGTCAGAGGAGTCTGAAAGTGCTTTTGCTCTTTACCTCAAGCCACTTTTTTTTGATGGTTTAGTTACAACTCTAGTTTTGGACTTTAAGATTAAAAAAATTAATTTGACCCCTCTTCTTTAGTGGTATAAACCTGCTAACAAATACCCCAAAGGTGTCAAGGCATTCCTTGACACCTGTCTCACTCATCGACAGCTATCCTTTCCAAGCCATGCCCTTTAAAGCATCCTGAAACACATTAGCCTAGAAAGCCTACAGAAATAATTTTTAAAATGTCCCCCTCCCCAGACCTCTCATCCCCTAAGAGAGCAAACTAAGGAAAAGGAAAGGTGCCAAAGCCTTCAATAAATCTTTGCTAGTAGTACCAAAATCTGAGAATCGCCATATTATAGGTCTGCCCAAGGGTCCACCTGAACTTGCATCTTGGTTGTGACAGTGCCCAGCAGCCACTGCAGCAAAGCTGTTTTAGGATGTGGCAGCCATGGAGTGACACCTCCCTTGGTCACTCACCCTCCCAGCCCGCAACAGTTTGCAGTGGTGATTCCATGGGGCAAATATTCAAGTTCACCCATGGATGAAGAGAGATTTAATGGGTAGAATGGAGATGTGGATAAGTTGATTGATGGGTGTAAAGCAGAAGAGAGATAAAATCAAGAATAAAATTATTAAAGTACTGTATTGAACTCAGTCTCACTGGAGAACCATCTGAGGATGAATGATTTGTGATTTATATCACCAGACTTCAGCATAACAATGAGTACAGGCTCACGGGTTTTCTTCTGAGGAGGAATAACAGTAACAAGGTTCACAGTTTGCCTTGCTGAATCAAGCTGGGCAAGTGGATCCTTGCAGCACCAAATTATTTGAAGAACAGAGGAAAAAAATAAAGACCTGCCATCATCTGCTGGCTGGAATTAGGACAGTAGGTATTGCAGCCCTTTCTGATTCCCAAGGTCCTCGCTCACATCCTCAACCTGAACTCAAGTCTTTAAAGAAGTAGAAGAGGGACCAAGAGGAGGCAGAGTCATGGCTCTGCTGTGCCTTTGATGGGAAGGAGAAGGTCCTGACCCAAGCTGCTAAACTAATTGGAAGCCTGCAGCTGACTTTAAAGAGATGTGGTGCAGGACCCTACAGGGCTGGCCATCTGAGCAAGGTTTAGTTTACCGCTGCACCGTTAAAGGACATTGTGTGTTTTTTCTGTAAAGTTGGTGTTCCCTGTTACTGAGGCATTTCTTCACAGTGGTGCCTCTGGGAGGCTGCAGGTGTACACAGTCCTGAAAGCAGGACAATGTCAAAGTAGCACAAGTCAGTCCCATGATGAATTTTTGATATTTCAAATGAAAAAAAAAACCCTTATTTTCTTATTCTCTTTTACTCAACACTGAACAGCAAGGACCAGGTAAGGAGTCAGTCCACTTTGGGTCAATGGAAAAACAATCAGCAAGTATTAAACACTCTCACAGTTACCCCTGACCCATAGCCTGGTCTCGTTCAATATGGACACAGTTCTTCACAGGTCTGTTTTTCCCAACACTTTGAAGCAAAAGATTATTTTAGTTAAGCAGATTCTCCCTTCTATATGCTTTGAGTGCTCACATGTTTGCCAAGCATCACAGAATCACAGAATCACAGAAT
>NW_010100330.1:0-63107 GCF_000699245.1 Pterocles gutturalis
TGTCCAGGTGTTGTAGCAGGTCATTAACTATTATGTTTCATTTTCTTGAAGAACATCCTGTCCAGGACTTTTCTGTGACACTTTTCTGACAGAGAAAAAGATATTTGTTAGTACCCCACTAAGAACACAGATGGTTATTCTCACTATAATTAGACAAGAAAGCATGGCCTCTTATTTCCCTCTCTTGATTTTTAATGGGAACATATGTATTGATACTCTCAAGAAGAATCAGTTAATGATGATGGAATGAACCAAGCCAGAAGTGATGACCAAAGCCTATGTTTGTATTTCTCCACCCTAATATGTGTGAGAGAGAGGGATCATTCCTGTTCAGTCCTGTATCTCAGCCTGAGCTAGAAACAAAAGGCTGATTTTTAGTATCTTGTGGGAGAAATAGGTTCGTGAGCTTGGGCATATGATGTGAGAAAAAAAGTGTCAATAAGTAGATTAACTGCCAAGAACTATGCAAATAAATACTTCATTTTTCTTCCCACAATGCTTTCTGTTTGGGAGCAGGTGATGTTTAGTTTTGGGGTTCAAGCAAGTTCAAGCATTGCATTATTTTAAGTACATAGGTATAAAGGTCTGGTGAACCATTTTGTTAAACAAGATCCTTGGTATCTATCCTTTCAGACCTCGTCACATAATTTCTTGCAGAAACTTGCAGCACCCCCATGCTAAAACTAGTTATGGTTATCTCTGCACTATGACTAGAAGGTTGTAACAAGACTACATTAATCAGCTGTTCAGAAGTTTTCTAATTTCCACCATCAGCATATTTGTGCCCTGTTTATAATCATTATTGCTTTCTTTATATCCAATGTTTCTTATACTTTTTCCTTACAGTATTCTTAAGTGTAGTAAATAGACAAGATGGCTTTAACTTTTGTTCATCAATTTTTGGACAAGTTAACCTTTTGAGACTTAACCGTAGAACTTTTTTTTTTTTTTTTTTTTTAATTCCGGAATGCCTACACTATGCTACATATTTCTACATATATATGTTTGAATATTTATATTTTCGTATGTGGTAGTTTACACACACATATATCTGGTTCTAAAACACTTATTAATGAAAAGCAAATTAAATAATTGAGGCTTGGTTTGAGAAATAGTTTTCTTGTGTATAATGAAAGAAACCTGCTTGTTAGTGCATAATAACCTATTTGACAATTTTCTTTTTTCCTTCAGAAAACCAATGTTTTTGAAAGCTGTTTTAATACTTCTTTCTGTCATTGTTTATTTGCAAACTATAGGTGTAATTCAATCTTTATTATTGTTAAATTATGGAATATGTACTGTGTATTGCTAAGCAGAATAAAAGAGTTGAGTAAGCACAAAGCTTCCTCAGCTCAACAAAATTAAAACTGTCTTAAAGATTAAAAATACCACAATTCCCATCTCCTAATAGTCTGTTCATCCTGTCCTGTTGATAAATTAAAGATTAGAGGAATTTCAGGTTGTTTGCATGTGTACACGTATTTGTAGCGTGGCATGGCATGGAGTGCAGATAATAAACTGTAATCCACGTGACCTGCAAAAAAGATACTCACTGTAGAAATGCAGAAGGGCTCTTGGTTATTACAACATGATTTCTCTATTTGCTTCAAGTAAGCTAACTCTAAAACAGCAAAGCAGAAAATGAAACAGCTACTTGCATATGACTTCAAAAAAATAATTGTAGAGTTATAGATGGCAAAAACTTACAAGGTCATTTTGCCAGTCCTCTTGCCTATAGAAGATTGTTCCCTGTGGAATATTAAGAGTTTTATAATTTTCCACAAGATGTTATGAGTTCTCCAAGAGAAGATTTTGGTCTGTCAAGAATGCTAGGTGAGGAGTCCATTTACTGTATTTTTAACTGGCTTTTATTGACATTTGGCATTGACACTAGTCTGAGGAACACAGTGAGGCTATATGTTTCTACATATGAGAGCTTGGCAGAAGCATTAAATGGAGTGACTAAAGTTTGACTGTAAAACTAGGGAAGCTGAAGTTAGAGATTTTTCTCTGCAACTCCAGTTAGCTGTATTATTTTTATCTTATTGATGCACAGAGATATTATTTACAAAGCCCAGGTGCAGTAAGAGCTGTTTTAAATAGTTCCCACAGCTATGCATCTTGAGGAATGGAAGAGGTTAAAAATTTCTAAAGTTATAACACCAGAACCTGTATGAACAAAGGTAAATATTACACAAATTAATTACTGCTTGTTTGGAATATTTATAGTACTGTGTACAAATGCACAACCAAGATGAATATGCATTTAATTTTTGAGCAGGCTTACTCTCACTGAGTGTGAGAGATTGGTCACTTGAGTGAGAGTGAGCAGGTAAAGATGTCTGCAGGATCAGTTCCAAACTTATAAATTTATTTTAGATCTTTAAATAATTTTGTAGTATAAAACTGAGATTGTTTCACCCACTTTCTAAGAAGGACAAGTACATAGTGAAAATTGTCTCATTTTGTAATGTTTTTTTTCTTGTAAGACTTAATGTATTTAAATAAAGTAGCAGAACGTAAAAGTTGAAATCTATATGATACTCGTACAACCCAAAACCTTGTGGCTGCTCATGCACAGCATCCTTCTTTTGCATTCTTTTGGCAGACATTTGATAGCACAGTTCCCATCCAGCAGTGTAGTCAGGAGCATTCTTACCCTAAAGCTGTCCTAAGAAATAGAGTTGGAAATTTTGCTGGCTAAACAACAGTGAAAGATATTACTAAATCGAGGTGATGGAAGTGCATCTGCTGACTGCTTGCCTTAATCAGTTTTCACTACTTTTCTAAAACTGTCCATAGATCTTCCAGAAACATTTTACATCTGGAAGCAGAGTTGAGGCTACAGGGGTATCTCTTAATGTATGGGGTTATGGAGTTTTATTGGGGTCAATAAAGTTCTCTTACAAGATTTTTTTCAGGAACGTGCTGAGTGCTTACAAGCATCAACTTGGGCAACTTGGTCTGGGGTTTGAACTTTTAACCACAGAATCACAGAATGTTAGAGATTGGAAGGGACCTCGAAAGATCATCTAGTCCAACCCCCCTGCCGGAGCAGGAACAACCGTATGTGTATCAGGAGTAACTCAGCTTTTAAACACAGTGGTGCTTTTTTTATAACAAATTTTTAACTTTCCTGTGAAAGGGTAAATATGCAGACTGTTATTTTCCTTTCCCCAAGGAGAGAAAAAAATTTACAAATTAGAAGAGAGTATCTTCCACATCTTAGACCAGGATAAGACAGTTGCAGGAATTTCTTGCATATTTTCTCCTTTGATTGTGTTGCCTTTGGCTGTTATCTCTCAAACATTCCTTGAGGTAGCAGAACAAACAAAACTAATGTAAAGTTAGTTTAGTGTTGGTCTAGAATAAAGTGCTGTTATTCATTTTTGTGAGGTGTATCCTTACTAAATTTCCTGCTCTAAGGTCTCAAAATTCAAATCACATTGAATATCGCTGCAGTTATTGTTTGTTGTCACCTATGTTATTAATGACACTCAAAACTGAGACATGAAGTGTAATCCATTACATTCTGTTTGTAATAGGCAGAAATAAACAGTATATTTACCTTCTTATACCTAGCCTGTAACAAGAAATTCATCTTTTAGGAGTTTTAAAAGCTTACTCATTTAATCCCTAGAAGAACTGTGTCTATACTTTCATCCTTAATTAGTAGAGTGCAATATAAGTTATATTTTTGCCTCATGAAACACTCCTATCACCAAAACAATGCCCATCAACCGTAGTAAACTGGAATATCTTTATCACAAAACAGTGTTATTTTCATCTATGTCACTATTTTTCTTCATGTACTTCCCTACCATTAAATGTACCATAAATATTCCAAATTAAGCTTCTTTTAGCTTTTTATAATTTAGTCTTGAAATTGAAAGTCCCATTTTCAGAGAAATAATTATCTGTTTGTGTATATGCCTTGTCAAGCTGGATTTTTTTTAGTAAGAGTTATATTTTTAGTGATATCTGGCTTGTTGTGTTTTTCCTTTATAGTCAAAAATCTAGATTAGCTGTGTTAACAGAATGATGAACCATCCAATAAAATTAGCAATATTAAACTTTCAAACTTCGTAGTTTAAGCTTACGTCAATGTTATTTTACTGGTATAAAGCAAACACATTTTGTTAACCAAAAAATGGAATATGCACATGAATGATTCCATAAATAGGTCTGTAATGGACTGAGGAAACAAACTGTCTATAAGTAGTCATCAGCACATTATAGCTATTGGTGTGGTTTTAATTTCCCATTATAAGCAAGAAATGTTGATAGAGTGTAGGGGTTTTTTGGTTTTTTTGTTGTTTTTTTTTTAAAACAAAAGTGTGTAGTAGATGAAAGTGTTAAAGAAGGATAATCTAATCCCAAGGTGGAATAGGTTTGGAGGTGTTGCATTCATTTCACTTAATGTAGATGTTGTGTGAAAAAGTGAATTTGGTTATCTTGAAAATTAGTGGTTCCTGTTTAGGATAAAGGATTTCTCTTTCTATTATTTCCATTTTCTTGCTTCTTGTGTATTGTGTCATATTTTTTTAAAATATGCTATGAAACAGGTTTCCAACATCCTGTAATGAAAAGATTTTTATCTCATTTTGATGGTGCTAAAACTGTATTTAAGTCCTACATTACTAGGTTCCGTAAGTGCCTCTTGGGCTTCTCTGTCTCTTGGAACACCCTTCCAAAGTTGATGATTCTGGAATAAAGCCAAAGGCCCATGTATAACATGAAGCTCATGAGATTTGTCCCCAGATATGGCATGCTTGTTTGGACCATTAGAATTTATGCACTCTTTCAAAGCTAGATTATGTAGAATCCAGAATGGTTTGCCTTGAACAAGTGATACACGTTTTTGTATAACGCATCTGAGATGGATATTTTGATTGCATCAATTGGAAAGGAGATTTGATTAAAGCCTGAAGGTGTCTGCCAGTGTTGGAAGGAATTAACTAAATTATTTTTTTTTCAAAAATCTAAGAACTATCATGTTGAAACAACCTTAGTGGCATGCTACCTCCTTTGACCTTTGCCACCAAATGCCTTACAAAGGTGCATTGGTATTATTCATGAGTTGTTACTATGTACCTCACACAGGAAAAAGATTTCTAGAAACAATGAGTACTGTCACGCTCTTCTAGTCCAATGATAATCAGGTTATTAGCACTCAATATGAAAATTCTTTACTGGGGTCATGAATTATTATTGATAGTAATAAATTTGCACTCTCCTTCTCTAGATCTTTGCTTCATGTAACACCAATCTCCTAACCCTTCCTTTATCTTAGAAGGCAGGAATTGTTCATTGTCTTCTTAAGATTGCTTTGAATTTCTGGGTATACCCAGATAGGATTCAGTTTGAAAGTATATTTAATTTTACAAAAATAACACAGTAATTAAAATTCATAAAATACGCAGATGTGAAATATATATGTAATACTTATTGTGCTTGTAAATCTTTGAGCCACTGTACATTAGCAAAATGAGTACCTGGGTAGAGACTTCCAAGCTGATCAATATCCTTGAATAAGTCCCGAGTAAAATACTGCAATTACTTGCTAAAATTTGAAACAGGTTAAAAAAAAAAATTTTAACCACTGAAATCGTACCCCTAATTAGATATCATTTGTAAAAACAGCTCTGTCACTTTGGGGCTTTTTTACTTGATATGGAGAGCGTATTCTGTATGGTCACTTTCAACTGTATCACTGTACTATTTTCGAACATATTTCTAGAAATAAATTTTAAAGTGATAAAAGATTAGCAAAGCAAAGATCACATGAATATGTCTTCTATCAAGTGTCAGTACTTCAACAGCGAAAGTATGCCAAACCATGAGATTTTGCTAGAAAGCAGAATTTGATTGCTAAATACTTGGGTTTTTTTTTCCTTAGCTGCTAGACTGATTGAGTGCTTCATTTTTGTACTTTTTTTTTAAGGCTAATTTTTGATCTTTTTAGTTTTTTAAGTTCCAATCTCAAACATCCTGTTTTCCAGTTATACTTGTTAGGGGTTTGATGCCCGCCCTCCTCAAGAATAATGTAAAAACTGTTCAGTTCACAAACATTTCTCTCTGAAGTGAAATTTACATGGAAGAAATTACTGATTTGGAAGTGCAAACCACTCTTCTAACAACTATTTAAATGCATGCAAAATTTTAGGATGTAAGCAGTCCCATGAATTCCAGCATATGCCTTGGGCATATATATTTTATATTTACTTCAGTCTTTGCTGGGTGTGGGCCTTAAGATATTCCTAATATTTTAACACAGATAAATCTATTCACAGTATTCTGCCCAATGCAAAGTATTGACTACCATAAAGTAGACATTTGAATTTTTAAAAATCATATAATCATTTCTAAAAGTAATGATTAAAATCACAAAAGTATAATTGCTCTCGAGATATTTAATCTCTTCCTTTGACTGCAGTGATGTTTTTTAGCCACTAGTTGCCCAAAGCTGAGTTTTAAGAGTGGAAATCAATGCGTTTTGGTTTGGACCATTTGCTCACACTCTGAGCTATCTGAGATCATCTTCTTTAAAGGCTGATTTATTAAAACAAACAAACTCAAAATACACTCTAAGTGAGCAGAAGTCGTCGTATCTGATAATCACTTAAAATTTTTAGATATTTTTCTACTTTCTTCTGTTCCTATTTTGTTTTTCTAGAGCACATCCATTTAATTTTTTTTTTTTTTTTAAGCAGTGCTGTGGAATGCAAGAATTGTTTCAAATCTTTTCATATCAGAATCCATTAAGAAATTAGTTGTTAACCTCTTGCTAAGTTAAAAGAGGCATTCAATTTCTTAAATGATATCTGAATAAATATTTCTCTGAGGAAGGCTTTTACAGCATTAATGGCTTTCTAGATTGAATTTTCAGGGAATGTACTGTGTACTGGTACAGTGTAAGTTTCTGTAAAAACTGTTGAATTTTAAGAAAACCAGTTTTTACCAACAGATACATAGGTGTGCTTCACTGTGTAAGTGACAGTATTGCAAGCACAAAGTATAAATTTGCCTTTAAGCATCATGGCTAATTCAACAAATCACCTAGGCATGTGCTTTATTTGTAAATTTTTAAGCGTATTTCCTAATAGCCATTTAGTGGAACTTAACAGTACTACTCACATATAAAAAGTCAAGTATGTAGGAAAGCGTTTTGCTGTATAGCACACACAAGTTGCTAACAATACAATGTATCAAATGTTTAGTATGCTGAATATTCACAGTTGGCTAAAAGTAATAGTAAATCCAAATTATGTGTATGGGGTGATGTTCGCAACACGTATACATGTATTGACAAACAGCTGTGGTTGATAGCACGGAGGTCCTAATGTATTCTCAGCATGGCAGACCCCTGCACATTCACTGTAGTGTTCCTCTGTGTACTTGCTGTGAATTTTAACCATGCAAAGCTCATCGTGCTTAGCACATAAGTATTCACCACTGATGCAGCAGGTATGTAAGTCTGACACATACTGTGCTATGAGATAGCAGCTCTCCCCAGTATGTTGCCAATTTTTTTTTTTAATATTGTAATGTTGATACAAATGAAAATTACAGCGTTGTCTACTCTTTATACTATCTAATGAAACAAAAATCTGTATGGATTTTTACCAGATATTTTCTTTGTAATTATGTATTATAGTAAAACAGTATTTGTTGTAGCATAATGACTGTCATTGTAGTAGGGTAATATTAGGCATTATAAAACTGCGGAACCCAATTTTTGTTTAGATTAGTACTGTAGAACATAGAGTTCTTGGGAATTTTTCCAAATTACCTGATACATCTGCACCTTCATTGTTAAATATTATTGCTGTTTTAAGACTCATTTTGCTATTCTCACCTACCTTTATTTTGTGCCTATTTTACCAGGTTTTTCTTATATCTGTTCTAAATGTTACTATTCCAAACACTTGATTTATATTTCTTTCCAACCTTATATTTATGTGGTTTCACTTTTAGTCTCCCCATATGTAATCACTTCCTTGCCTTTATGAAAATCCTAAATATGATACCATATTTTAGAGGCCTTGTTTTACTGTTGATGTGACATGATCAGCAGTAACTCTTTAAACATTTATTTTATTAATAACTCAAATATAGCACAGCAGTATGGAGAAAATGCTGTACAGGTGTGACTTTCAGAACTTAGCATGAGCAATTTTTGTTGTAAAGAAAAGCTAGTAGTGAAAGTATTTTTAACAACTTGAAAGCCTTGATCGTTCTTCTTTGTTGTTTATATTTTGCTGTCAAAAAGTGTGCTGAAGAACCTCTTGATGGGAATAGATTTATGTCTGAATTTCTCTTCGTTAGAAGGTTTGTGTTAGCAAGTCTTCCAACACAAAAAAAAAAATAGATTTCAGAAAAAGGTATGAAGATGAGAGGGATGAAATTTAAAAATTGCAACATCAAGCTAGGGCTGTTTTGCAGTATTTAATGGCTGGCGGCATGGTTTTATTAACCCCTTTGTTGACTTATTAAGAAAGGGGACACTTCATTTCATTACCATCTTGAATCTTAAGTAAAGGATTGTTTGTTACTGTTGGACAACTTCTTTGTCATGAATTTCTTGTGTGAGAGATTTAGAATTCAAATAAGCATTACCCTTGATAGGTAACCAGCCTAACCTCACATAAACTTCATTGTTGATTTTTGGAGAAGGATTTGCGTGATTTCTTTTGCTGTCGACTTTTTCAGTATGGGTCCTTTGCCCATGTAAACTGTACTGCTCATAGCAATAGTGGTGGTAGTATAACAAACTGACTCAGCAGACAAGTATTTGGAATGGTTTCATAAACTTAGCTGTCACAAAGCAAGTTATATAGCTGAAGTAACTGAAACAGTATCAGGAGATTCTGCTGGCATGACTGTGTTTGGTTAGAATCTTGAGAAGTATGTGATGCATACTGCCTTTCCTCTCCTACAGTGAAGGAATGGAGTATTGTTCTGCACAATTTCCTGCCAGCAGGAGAATAGAACACCATAGATGGGGTCATCCCTGAAATGTGGCATTGGTGAATGTGGTCTATTGTTTTCCTATATTTCACAATACTAGATCAGCCAGATTAAGTAGGACAACTGCACAGTTCTCTTAAAGTGAAGTGAAAGTAGCCAGTCTGGGAAAATTGCTAATAGCAAATTGAGCAGCTGGGCAGTTTAATGACTGCTTTGTTTTTCAGTCTATTCTCTGAGCTTTCAGCCTTCTCTATTGCCCTCTTCATGAGAACAAAATGATTAACTATTAGTATGCTTTTTCAAACAACTGAAGGGGAAAAAAAAAACCCAGCCTATTTCTCAGGTGTTGATAACCCTTGCAGCTAAATTGGAAGTAAGTAATTGGTTTATTTGGAAAATTAACCAGTAGATGTTCAAAGGAAGAAAAATGCTGTTTTCCCTGTCAGCTAAACTAGCTTAGACTTAGCTTTTAAAAATTGCTTCAAAATGGCAAGCAAGATCAAAAATTCCTGTATTTTTGGTCTCCTCTTCCCATCCACTAACACATTAGTTATAGTAGTAGCAGACTTGGAAACAGCAAACAGATCCGATAGGTCAGTCTACATATTCTGTGCACTTTTACAGTTACATTTCATTAGACTTTAGACTGCACATAAAAATTGAGAACTGTAGCTGAACCACACCAAATGAATAAAATTAAAGTGCAGTGAATGTTGTTTTCCAATTGGGAAAACTGTATTTGATTATTTTTATCAGTCAGTATTGATTTTAAAATGTACACATATCATGTTTCTTTTTGAAGTGAAGCCATTTTACACAGCTGACAAATGCTAGAAAACCTGTCAGGAATTAACCCTGTCATTACAAATGTATATGTGTTCAGTACTAGGGAGAGGGAAAGGGGGGTTAAGAGAGTTAGCAGTGACACTCCTGCTTAAAATTCACTTCCAATTCAGTACTATTGTTTAGATTGTATTAAAAGTAGAAAGTTGATATTGGTGTTACCATTTTGTGTAGATGGTATCTTTTATGAGATCAAACAGTTTTCTCCAAGTCACAGTATTTGCTTAAGGTTAAGTAACTCTTTTTTATTTTTTTTTCTGTCAATCAATTTAGATGAAGTAATTGTGTGTTAAGGGCATGTAAAGGAAGTTTGTTGAGGTGTGAAGTGATCAGTTTTTTCCTCTCTATTTAACAATATTTTCCCTAAGTCCTGTTTTTGTCTTCCAAAAGACAAAGATGTTCTGCTAGGGATTTTGGACATCTTACATGACGAATAACCTAGTACTTAAAAAACCGAAGGGTTAAGTACAGCTCAGGAAGAAAAACTAGGAAACTAGGTCTTTAAGATAACGATAATTTCAATTCTATCTTGAAAAGCTTTGCTTGCCTAGTTGATTTTTTTTGAAGTGTAATCTATCATCAGTCTCAGTAAGGCAATACTGTTGACTTTAATGGATTTGCTCCTGGTACTAAAATATCCACAATTAACTTCTTTCTTGTTATGGTACCCCCTGCTCCTGACCCCAGGTAATAGGTAACAGTTCTATTGGCATGACAGAAAATGGAACAATAAGATACACAATTGAATGCTAGTGTTTACTGAAGCAACGATTAGTAGGAAATAAGGGCATGTATTGTACCTTAGTTATCTTTAGTGAAAATTGAAGTTTTGTATAGTATATAAAAGATTAAGATTTAAAAAAAAAAAAAAAAACAAAAAAAAACCCAAACAAACAAAACCTCAGTCTTCTCAAATTTTTTTACACAAGAAGAAAAGAATGGCTATATTCAGTTTGATTAAAGCACCCCTTAGTCTGATGCCCTGGCTCTAATAGTAGCCAGTCAAAAATGCCTAGAAAAAATAAGAACAGATCAAGCATAAAATGAAACTTTGTGGCATGTGGCAGTCCACAGCTCAGGGATTTCCCAAGCTGAAGCTTATTTTTTGAAGGCTTTTTTCCATTAATTTCTGATAGGTTTTCAAACCCATCAGTAAAGTTTTGACTTCTAGAACACATATCTACACTGATTTCTCAGTTTGACTGTGACTTACACAAGTATATATTTTTCTTTTTTGGCTTTTAGTTGATAATTTTATCTGAAAAAAACAGTCAATAACAGTATTGATTTCCCAGAGATCTGTTATATTCTATCTCAGTTACAATTCTTCTAGGCAGAAGGGCCCTTAACTATTGAGCTGGCTCTCCTCCAGAAGTTGTGTTGTCTCCTCAGTGATCCTTCAATGATCCTGTATTTTTTTCCTACTTTTTTCTATTAAGGAATGTAACAGATTGTAAATCTTAGAAGTAATTTTCCATTGCACAGCTACTATTAGTAGTCTATTTAGTCTTTGTTATGAGGGTCATTTTCAAGAGATTTTAAAATCTGTAGTCCTAGCATAAGAGGTTTTAGTACAACTAATTAAGTGTTTTTAAAAGGAGACAATAATTTGTCACACTGATTAAGAAAATCTATATTTCCAAAAACCTTGGAACAATGTGTTGATGTATAGAATGATATGGTGAATATTCTTGTTACCTGTGGTAGGACAGGCAGAGATTTAGTCAAAAATCCTAGAGGGTAAGGGATTTTAGGGGAATTTATTCTTTAATTTTCCAAAACAGAAAGGTCTTGGATTTTACGGATGAGAAAAATATTTAAACAATCAATTTTGTGCACTATGCAGGTGTAGAGTAAACAATGCAGTCCAGGGGTTTAGGAAAGCTTTTGAATTATTCCAGGATTTTTGGAGTTGAAAGTATTTCAGCAACTTAATTCTTAAAACATTTCTCAGAGGAACAGAATCTCTTGCTACATATTACTCAATATATATTAATTTAATATTACAAGTCCAGGAACTTAAAGTGTAAAATCACAATGTGAAGTTAGGTTTTGATTGATATCAGGTAGACACTGTAATTTTGAGAGGCAACTCAGATATATGCCCTTGAAAACTTTCATGTACCAGATGAAGTGTAACAGTGGAGTTTTGCTTAATTTTCTTAAATGGTTCTGCATCTCTAAATCTTAATGCTGTCTTTGTTTTATAAGATTACATATTTCCAGAAAGATCATATCTTATTACAGCAGGAGACAAGATGTTCCTCAGTGGTTTTGAAACTGCAAAACTGTTGCTGTTAAAAGTAAGGAAGTTCTGCAGAGCCTTTGTGATTATAGGTCAAAATTCTTTAACAATAATCAAAAAAAGATATTGTATATTTTAATATTTAAAATATTAAGTTCTTGGTACAAATAATACATTTTTTGAGGTTAGAAGAGACTGGCTAAATCCTTTCTATTAAAATTATTGAATTAAATAAAAGTATGTACTCCCTAAGAAAATTAAAATCTGCCTTTAAGGTAATACATCCAATTGAAGTTTGCATGGAAAAGAAAAAGAACATAAGTAGCCTGACTGAGGAACACAAGAACATAGCTATTTCTGGAACCTCTGAATGCTTGTGAACTGCTAGAAGAAAAAAAAGACAAGCATAATAAGGATTTTCTACTATTTTGTCTGAATTTCTCTTGTAAAACAGAGATTAATTAAATATTCATGACTTAGCAAATAACTAGATGTGTAGTTGAACAACACAATAATTCTACCTTTAAAAATATTAAGCAAGTAACCCGTGGTAGGTTTGTCATTTTTGCCAATCATGTTGATAAGGTACATTAGTACTTTTTCTACAGAAATACATTTAATAATGATTTCTGTGTTAAAATATTTGTTTTCCATTATCAGTGCTTTCAGTAAAAAAAAAAAAAAACCACAAGCCAAAACCTATACCAGTCTATGTTTCCACTTTAAGTTCTGCTTCAGCCTGTGTCATTGCATTGTTTAAAAATGGTTTTAGCATGATGTGTTTCCTTTTTGTGGAAAAAGATAACTTTTTTTAATGCAGTGTCAGAAATGATTTTTTAAAAAAAAATTAAATTTGTTTTTACTAAATTTATTAGTAACTAGATTTCTGAAGGTGAAAACCAGATCCCAAAAATTCCAGTACACATCAGGAACCAGTTTTCTAAACTCCTTTGAATGGAAAGAGGTATTTTTTCAAATAAAGTGAAAGGAGACCATTCAGAGACTGAATCTTCTTTTCTTTTTCTGTATAGGCAGATGCACCATCAGGAAACAGGCTGAAATTAAAGGAGTTTAACAATATTTAATTCTCAAAGAGAACACAAGACCACAAATAGCAAATATTAAATTAAAAGGAAATGTGTTCAGAATAGTAGGTGAATTGATGACACGTTTTCTCTTTTCCCACTGCCCTGTGTTGTGCTAGATTTTATTATTTATTTTTACATATGCAGTTTCCTGATCCAAATACTGTTAAAAGCACTGGATGAAGCTTTTAAGGAACATATGGCACTCATTTCAAGTATCGTATAGTATTGGAAAGTATGAGTACTTCATGCTATCACCTGCTCGGGTTTACTAGCTCTTTTAACAGGGCCTTAAGCCTTATTGTGTTTCGTCAGTTGTAAAGTTTGCTTCTGAATGTATTCTGTCTTGTTATCTAGTGAAGAAATACTTTATAAATGCATATTTATGGAGTATACTGTTTCCTGTCTTCCCAACAGTATTTTTTAATAGCTTAGGGTGTTGTTTTTTTTTTTCAAAACACATTTAAATTATAGGTTTTTAGTAAATTGTAGTAGTATACACCAGCTCCCTTAGTAGTAGGCAGTCTGTGGACATCTTGAGTGGCTGAGTGGAGACATCACCTTTGTCCTCTCCTAGGTAATTCATATATCACTAATCAGTAACCTGATATCTATTGCTGTGTTATGCTGGATATTTTTAAAAGCCATTTGTTTTTCCTTTCCTTGGCTTATGTTACATCTTTTGTTATGTTATTAAACAATCTTTAAAAATTGTAGCTGTGAAATCTGAAATACGATAGAGTTCAGAACCATTATTTTTTGCTTTTTGTCTAATTTTCTCCCTTATTTTCATCCTGGGTTATCCTATAACGTTCTT
This sequence comes from Pterocles gutturalis, assembly GCF_000699245.1. Taxonomy (NCBI): domain Eukaryota; kingdom Metazoa; phylum Chordata; class Aves; order Pterocliformes; family Pteroclidae; genus Pterocles; species Pterocles gutturalis. Next base: position 13,961 of record NW_010100330.1, read on the forward strand.
GAAACACTGTTCTGACTCTGACAGGACAAAGATCATTGCGATAGTATGGTATTAGTGGAAAGGCTATACAAGGATCACAAACATGATAACATTACAGGGTTTGATCCCCCCTAGCGGTCTATAATCTTCCACTTCTTATGTTTAATGAAAGTTGTTTGCTCCTGCTGCATCCTGCCTGTCTCTCCCTGTGCTGTGCTGAATCAGCATCTAAAGCAGCAAGTGCAGCCTTTCCCTCAGGGGCCCTCAGCAGCCCTGCGCTGAAAGGCCCCATTTGATGTAGTGGCAGTTCAGCACTCTGGGAGAGAGGTGTCCTAGTTGCACTAGACATGTATATTTAAAACGTGTTAAAGTAAGAAAGGCACAGAAATACGGGCTGAAGGAAGAAAAAATAATGGAAAGCAAAATGCAGAGAAAAACAGTAATATGTGGAAGCTACTATTAAATGAGAAAGGAAGATTCATAGATACTATTAGGATACAAAATTATGCAAGAATTGAAACACCAGTAAAATAGAAAGTACAAAGTTTTTATGTCATGGAGGAAAGAGAGTGAAATGCTTTAGAGGACCAAGGAGTTTAAGTGGCCTGTAGAGCATCACAGTTTCAGACACTCTGTGACATCTCTCAGTGACTGTTTTACAAGTTGCTTAGCTTTTCTGTCTCTCATTCTTCATGTATCAAATGAGGGTAATTATAGTAGCAGTAGTGGAACTTATTTCCATATTACAACATTTATGTTTAGGATGGAGTTCACAGAGTTGATCCTGGTGAATTAATTCATGGTTGACTCTGATGAACTGGGGTGTGACAGCAGTTCAGGTGTGTGATCAGTTTAATTACAATTGGCCAGAATGCAGCCTTGGAAGCCTGATAAACCTTAATACTTTGTTACAGGAGACCCAGTGTATGCTCAATGTAACATACTGGTCTTCAGCAGCCTTTCAATTCCTGTGGGAAGTTTAAGTGGTAGTAATTGTCTAATGTAAGCATCCTGAGCATTTTGGTAGATGTGGTGGTAGGAGTTCCACCACTGTGTGTGGAGGGAAGATAAGTGCAGATTTCAAAATTAAGCTATCTTTGATTGCACATGAGAAAAAACATACACAAAACTATAAGCTGCATTTCTCATCCACCTTAAGTTCAGCACACTTAGCACAGGTAAGAACACATAGATTATAAAACATAAATAATATATTTTTGGTGAGATTTGAGAGAGTAAAAAGAAGGTACGTGAGAGAGAGTAAAAAAGAAGGTGTGTGAGAGAGACCAACTAGTATGAGCAAATCGTTGTGAAATCTGTCCCAAAACCACACTTTATACTAAAAACAAAATAGAACACAGAATTGTTAGTGGGTCTGAGCAGTCTGCCCTCTCTTACACTCTTGGTTGCAAACAACGTTCCTGAGAGCAATATTCGTGATGAAACTAAGTGGAAAAAGAAGATATATTTTTTCAGACTAAAACTTAAAAATAAGAAGTGTAATAAAATTATGCATAGTTTTTGTATTTTCCATTCTACTGCTGTTCCTCTATAAGAACAAATGCTAGGTAATAATTGAAAATTTTTCCTGAACTGAGGACAAGCCCACACTATGTCATAGGTTTGTGTTCCGTGACTAACTGTTCTTCCTTCTGTCAGTTCAATAAAAAATAATCCCCAGTTTTATTTTCAAAAAGTTACACCTACAATCTCAACATCATTACAAAAGCTGTCATGGTCCTAAGGTTAGTGAGATTAAAGCTGACTTCTTCATGTTCTGACTGTTTGTGCTAAATTATTTTAAAACTAGAATGCTAAAGCTGTCTGTAAATGAAAAAATATCCAAGTCTTCAAGCTAATTTATTTCAAAATACAATTTCACATGCTAAAAGATGTCAAAATTATCAGATCTGTAACCTGCTTCTGTTGTGTTGGCATATCAAATTTAGCTAACTCTAATAATATTAATATCGAAACACCAATGGAATGTGGACTTTTGAATAATTTAGCTTGAGATTATCTAAACAGAAACAAATGCATTTGCTTCTCATTTGATACTGAACACCCCTGAGCCTTCTTCCTCTAACCTTGCAAGTTTGGGAGAGAAGAAGTGTTAGAAAAAGTCTGTCTTCTGAAAAACAAAACAACAGAAAGGCTAGTGGTATTTACTGTTTAGAGTTGCCACCACCTCAAACAAGAGCTACTACATTATTGTGCAATATGCTATTGTTCTGGAGTTTTAACTAAAGATTTGTGGGAAAGGAGACAATAAGTTCATAATTTTGCTACCTATTTTTGTGTTTTTGAGGGATTCATGAATTTTAAGTTGATGAAATATTACTAGATTAAGAGGTAGAGTACTTTTTCCAATATGGTGAAATGAGAGGGAAGGAAGTAGTTACTGGAGAGGATAAAGAACATTAGAGGAAGGAAAGCTAACAGTCAATGACAATTCACGAAGTGAAGAAAAATGCCTGAATTTAATATTTTGAGTGAGTGATAACATAAAGACATTACAATTATTCATCTTGGGCATTACTGTTCTTTATCTGAAGTGGTTAGGGAAGTATTCCATTTAAAGAATGCAGTGGTGATGCAGGAAGATGCTGATTTTGCCTCTGATTTGCAGATATCTTTTCTTCTTGGAAGGATCTCCAAAAAGCCAGATTTATAGTAGGGTGTCATAGAAATCCCATCCAAATCTTACTGCTGCATTCCGTGTAAAACTTTAAGATATCACTGTCTTCAAGTTTAGCCTCAGGACATTGTATTTAGCACAAAATAAATGAAAAAAGGAGGTCTTAGCCTTTTCATGCTTTCTGTAAGTCAGGTGGTTAGGAGCCCAGAGCCTTGGGAAGTGAGGTTGAGGGAACTGGCTTTCTTTAGTTTGGTGAAAAGGAAGCTTATGGGCAATCTAGCAAAAACTTACATCTGTTTGATGGGCAGCTTCAAAGCTGGTGGAGCCAGACTGTTCGCTGTAAGTGGTAGACTAGTAGCTATGATGATCACTGTTAGCTCCTTCCGAGATTCAGAACAGGTCAGTAGGAAATACTTCTCCCTTAGAAGGGTAGTGCAGCACTGGAATAGGTTATCTGGGGATTATATGGAAGTCTCTACCCCCTGAGTTTTTCCAGATTTGGCTAGACACATCTATCATGTCATCTAGTGATTGCAGTATTTTTTCTCTAAGCAAGAGATAGGAATAGGTGGCCTGCTGGGTTCCATTCCAATCAACATTTTTGTAATTCAATGGTAGTATTCTTCTTCCACAGAAGTCTTGTGTAGTTTTTTCCATTAATATGGTTGCCACTGGCAAAGATTTGGGACACAGAATCTCTCTTTCTGTCACCAAAATTTTGGATACTGAGAATTTTGGCAAAAGTAGCCAAGGCACATGAAATATGCAAAGAGACATTTTTGGGTTCACCACAGAAGGCCTTCAAAAATGGTAATTTGTTTTTCACTTGCAGTATGTACAAGAAGCAAGCAAAGGAGTATAGTGATCAGCTGACAGACTGTGCAAAATAGTTACTCATCTGGCTTTTCGTAATCACTCATAAGCATGGCGATGAGATAATTTATTGGATTTCAATCAAGAAAAACTACAATATACATTTTGCTGTCAACATCATTTCTATCAGAAAGAAGAGTGTAAATAGCCTTCGCAATGTAGCAGAAGTCAGTCTATGGTTCTGGCAAGAGAAGCCAGAAACATAAAAATTTTGTTAGTAATTGTTGGTAGTTGAATTGTTAGTAATTTATGGTACAATTCTGTATGTTTAATTGCCTTAAGACTCTATGCCATCTAAAATTAGGCAGATCTTATATAACACCCTTAATGAAAGACATGGTAGCCTTTCATAGCTTATGACATCTTAACGTGGAGTAGGAGTGTCTCACTTGCAACTGTTTCATCTCAGAATTGTCTTTGTTGCTGTCAGTATCCTAGAGAAAATTAACTGTATTGCTTTATAAAGAGGAACTGAAATTGTGAGTGAAAATCAAATTCTTGGGATATTAGCCTGAAATTAGTTACAGCGATGACTCAATAGACATCAGCATAATGAAGATAAAATCCTGTGTCTATGGCAACTTGTAAGTGGGACTCAATTTCATCTTAAAGTTATGAAACTAAGGAAGCCAGTCTTAACTTTCACCTTATAGTTCAGACTCTTGCCTTAGGACTTTTTATTTTAATATTAAAAGCAAAATCATCCTTTTCTTTAAAAAACTGCAGGAACAGCTACTCCCATGGAAAAAAATGAATATTTTCCACTATACATGTGCTTGCAGACAGAACTGTTCAAATTATGAGAAGTTGTACAAAATATGGTATTTCTTATGAAAAATGGTTTTGAAATTTTCAAGTCAGTCCCTAACAACTTTAATAAGAATATTTAAAGAGCAAATGAATTATAAAAGTCTAATACCTTCTGAAATCTCTTAGGTGACTTGCGTTAGCCCATTGACTGTGGTGTGCAACTCCTAAAACACATTTTTTTCATTTTTTTTTTTCCCCAGTAGTGTGAACAGTTAAGTATTAATATAACTTTGTAGAGTGGGTTTTTTTCCATTGTGCTGGGGCAGTAGTCTGGTATCTAAAAAATTAAGTACACAAACTGGCATAAGGTCCCTGGCTTCTGCTTTTCCTACTCACACTAGAATCCTTCATATTACAAAACAATATTGTTAGGCTCTGCAAAATTTTTATTCCTTTGCAATTTTCAGTCATAATTACCTATCACTCAAGATAGTATTTGAAGTTTAGAAGCTGGAGTTCATTAATGAGTAATAATAATTAAATTGTAACCATAGTTTGTGCATGTTTTCAATAAGGAGAAAGAGAAAATTCATGTTCTTATATTGAAAAAAGTTTCTGCTGTGGGAGGAGAAGCTCAGGGTGTGTATTTGACATTTTTCTCTCTATTTTTTTATTGCTTTGAGGGGACTTTACTGACTTCTCCCAATTTCTTGAATATAGATAAAAGTTATCTTAGCTTCCTTATGTCAAGATATTCTTCACTTTTTTCTGGAAGTGCTGGTACCTTTTGGATTTTAATATTGATTCAGATTTAACACATTTCAGTGTTAATGTTTGTGTAGAAATTGGATTTCACTGACCAGACTGGATGGCAAGTCTGTTTAGTTTTCACTTTGTTAGAAATTTAGGAAGTCTTTCGTATTCACCTTAGTGTTGTGAATTCCCATGTTAGGTTGCCATTTGTTGTTGGGATAGGAGGCACTTAGGCTTCTATATACGTACACTGCTTGCTGTACTTTCTAATTTCTCTACTTTTTGTGTATCAAGTACTCAAATGAAAGCAAAAGGTACAAAATTGAATGAGACCTGCTAGAGCCTGCTTCCTAAGTAGAGGTGCTGTAGAGAGCTGCAAACAGCCCTGAAAAGACCGTACTTGCTACGTGTGCAAGTTAGGCTTCTCCAAAAGTGCAGGAATACTCTTTTCCTCAGAAGTTCCTTTCCAGTTTTCTTTGACTAGTGAGTTTAATTCTAGACTTCTTTTTAAGTCCACGGAGTGATTTTATACCAGTTTGTTGTGGTCAGCGAGTCTTAACATTTACAGTTTTCCTTTGTATTACATAGTGTTTGACACAGCAAGGAAACACTGTTTCATGCTCTGTGTATACTGTATAATGTTGCATGTTCTACCACTCTTTTGGGAGCCTGCTCAGTCATTGTATCGCTGCGTATTAAATAACAGACTTACAGAGATCATACTGAAGAAATTAAGGTTGATTCTTCAGCCACATCCACCTTCATAGCCAGCATGGGAGTGTGACTAAGCTAGCATTGGTCATTGGGGATACTATTATTGCTTTCTACCCCTTTCAGGAATACCAACACACAGTCCTTTTCAGAGAAATGCCTCAGAATGGTGGCAGTGGTTTTTTTTATCTTCAGTACAGACAGGACTGAGTCACATCCTCATCTCTGCTCTTTCCTATTTCTAGTACAGATATGAGATCACCTCTAATGCTTTCTAATTATGTTGATTTTTTTAATTATTTCTGTACCATAGGTCATCCATGATCATAATCATGCAAGGGTAAGATTAGAAGAGGAAAAAGACAGAATGATGTATGGGGTTAGTTTAAATTATGTCAGGGACAACATGAGTGTACCTCTTTATTAAACAATTCCATGCATTCTGAAATATTTTGTTTGTATTTTTTCAAAGGGGATAGTTAATGAAACTAATGAAATTTTAAGCCAAATGAATAGCATCTGTGATTAAGATATTAATACATAATTAAATGGTAGTACACATTGCAAGATGATGTTATGGAAGCCAAAACCATAGATGAGCTCAAAAAGAGATTAGTCTAATATCTAGCTCAGGAATTTATGCGCTAGGGATTAGCAGAAGCTTGAAAGCATACCAGGGAAGAATTACTGTGCACATATTTCGATAAGCATTGGTTAATGTCCACTGTCAGAAAACTGGACAAACTGAGACTCAATTCAGACTTCTCTGTGTCCATGTGAGAACTATGTGTTGGAAACAGTATAAAATTTGACTTCCACAGTACCAAGAAACTTTTCAGATGCCACTGTGATAGCTGACATAGGACCCAAAAGTGGAGATGAAATGTCTTAAAAGGCATAGCCCTACCCTTCAGATTATTTCAACATGAACACTCCTTCCAATTGCACCTGAAAATGATACTAAATAGCAGAAGTCTTCATTTCTTGAGTATTCATTATAGTATGCTAATCCTTTAATGGTAAAATGCTAAGAGACATTGTTAGTGATGACACAGCCTGCATTTGAAAATTAGATTCTGTCACATCCAGAGAAGAAAACTGAAAAACTGTCCAGTAGCTACAGATGTTATACAGATGTTCAAATATTAAAGAACAGCAAAGAACATGCGAATTTTAATGATACATAAATCAGTACTAAAAATTCTGGATATACGTCCTCCTTGGAACAAACAAGAGTTATGACAGATGAAGATACCAAAGCATAAAGGTTAAGACTGAGAAGGAATCAGGTTAAAACTTAGAAAACCTTTTGTATTCACTGCGGGCATTGCTTTTCACATGAGGTATCCTGACTGTGTCTAAAAAGTACTTAATACAAAACACATTTGACTTTTAGCTATTTCATTCAGTAGTAGGAAAGGCATTAGTATTCTGCTCATAAGCTAGGATTTGACTATTTTCTGCATCCTAAAAAAAAAAAAAAAGAGTGAGAACATTAGCTACAGATTTCCTGACATGCAGTTGTTTCCATTGTTAGTTTCATGAGCTAACAATAATCAGGTTCACACATTTTCAACACTAGGAATCTCTCTTAGATTTTTTAAGATTTTAAGTTGTTTAAAAGGGTTACTGTAGTTTTTGTGTGCTTCAACATGTGTCTGTAAATGTTAATAGTAATCGTTTCCAATGTTCAGGATGGCTGCTGTTTGAAAACTTAGAAAAAAAGACTACAATAGGACTTTTTTTTCCTGGCTTTCTCTTACTGTTGCATTAGGTGGTGGTTAAACTAAGAAACATGGTGATCTGTTTAACATATTAGCAAATGGAACTGTAAATGTAATACAGCTATAGTCGATATTTTAAGGACACATGCCTAAACATTTTTTCAGTCACTGAAAGATGCCCATGGGCATAAGTCTTCCAAGAATCATGCAGGTGTGTTTTAACGAAGTGTTTTATTTTCAACCACAGCAAAATGTCAGACCAAGATAGTATGAAACTGTATCCAGACAGCTGCATGATAGCAACATAAGCAAGAGCCCACCTCTATGTAGGGAAGTTGTTTTGTCAAAAATGGGGAAAAATATTCTCAGTGTTATGCTTTGATAAGGATCAAAGGTTTTTAATTGTCAATAACATAATCTTTAATTCACCAAACAAAATGTGGTTCTGAAATATCATGCAGTCATAGAATGGTTTGGGTTGGAAAGGACCATTAAAGGTCATCTAGTCCCACCCCCCTGCAGTGAGCAGGGACATCTTCAACCAGATCACGTTGCTCAGAGCCCCATCTAACCCAACCTTGAATGTTTCTGGGGATGAGGCGTTTACCTCCCCTTTGGACAACCTGTGCCAGCATTTCACCACACCTATTGTAAATAAAATTTCTTCCTTATATCTAGTCTAAATCTACCCTCTTTTAGTTTAAAACCATTACTTCTTGTCCTATCACAACAGGCCTTGCTAAAGAGTTTGTTCTCATCTTTTAAGCCCCCTTTAAGTACTGGAAGGCTGCTATAAGGTCTCCCCAGAGCCTTCTTTTTTCCAGGCTGAACAACCCTAACTCTCTCAGCCTGTCCTCGTATGGGAGGTGCTCCAGCCCTCTGGCCATCTTTGTGGCTCTCCTCTGGACCTGCTCCCGCAGGGCCCTGTCCTTCTTGTGCAGAGGACCCCAAGCTGGACACAGTGGATGCAGTACTCCAGGTGTGGTCTCAAGAGAGCAGAGAGGGAGAATCACCTCCCTCAGCCTGCTGGTCACGCTTCTCTTGATGCAGCCCAGGACATGGTTTGTGTTCTGGGCTGCAAGCGCACATTGCCATGTCATGTCCAGGTTTTCATTCTCCAGTACTCCCCAGTCCTTCTCCTCAGGGCTGCTCTCAATCCCTTCATCCCCAGCCTGTATTGATACCAGGGGTTGCCCGAACGCAGATGCAGGACCTTGCATTTGGCCCCTTTGAACCTTATTAGGTTCACATGGGACCCCTTTATTTATATTAATTAAGTTTCTTTAAACCACATAGGGGTACTTGTCCAGCATTAAGGAATTGTAGAGTTTGTAGCTGGGGCAGTGAATCTGAGGATTTGTTTGCATATAGTGTTCTGTAAAAGCTAGATTAAGTTTGTATTTACAGCAAATACCTTGGGGAACTTCATTGTTGCAGGCTGAGACAAAAACCGAAATTTATATAAGTTCAAGTAGTGCCTATTTTTTTTTCCATTTGTTTGCTTTTCAGCCTGTATTTTTCAATGGATCTTAAATTTTCTGTTTCTTTGTCCCACTGGAATTCATTAACTCTAGTTCTTGAGTACAAAGGGGACAATTTAGATGTAGCAACATTTGTGTTTTATTCATTTTGAACTGAGATGTCCAATCAACACCTGCAGTCTTTGTATGCATTAGTTTACTCTCCATGCTGCCTGGGAAGTATAGTCTAATGATGCTTTTGATAAACATTTGCAGACAAGGTTTTTATTGTATGTATTCTCAGTACTGCATGAACAAAGCCTATTAATCACCCTGGAGCTTATTTTCTTGTGAAATTAACTAGTTCTGAATTTTATTGAATTCTCTTTCATTCTTTATATTTAGATCTCTGCTGTTCAGTCTGCTCAGAGCCACATATACATCTATAGGTGAAGTAGACCTTTTCATGGTATTTTAGCTTTAAAGCAGTTTTATCTAAAAAAAAATTTCGTCTAAACATATTGTGGTGGCATTGTCCCTATAAATGTAAGCAATTATATTTATGAATCTTGTACATAGCAAAGATTATAAGAGACTTCTCAACAGGAATGTGTTATAGATTTTGTTGCAAAGATGTTACAAAAAAGTACCCGTTTTGTTAGATGAAACCATTTCAAATTTCTTTCATTACTTGAAGACATAACATTGTCTTTACAGATCTTTTGAAGTTAGGATTTTTTTAGATGGTTGAAAAAGTTCTTCCAATATTTGAAAAGATCAACTGAAAGAGATGGCTGGTCATAGAACTTCAGGGCAAACCCCAAGAGGGTTTTGATCCACAATCCCTTAAGGTGCTGTACGTTTGTGTTTTCATTCATACCAGTGCCTTCAAATACTTGCCAAGTTTGAAAAATATATAACTTTGTTTTATTTCACACTAAAGGTCTCATTCAGAGAAGCACTATAAAACAGTATATCCCCTTTATGTTGCTCTTCTTGGGAGTCAAGGAATGGTATGGGCTAATGAGGTACTACATAGATTATCAACAGGATTTTATGATGGACTTCAATAGCTTTACATCAAAAGCAAGCTTAAAAGCTTGTAAGAAAAAAAAATTAAGTGAAGAGTTAGTCCCCCATGATACCATATTTCAGGAAGAGAATGTTCAATAATAATACCAAATAAAAAATACAGATTAACAAAAGCAATTTCTTAATGAGGTGCTGTGTTTGTTCTGGTTCATTTATGATTACTGAATAATTTCATGAATTAAATATTTAGATATTTCTGTAATCTTTAGAGCTAACAAGTATTTTTTAGAAACTTCAAAATTTATTTGAAGTAGTACAAGTGACAATTTTTAGAAAAGCTGAGGAAAATGGTAACATTTATGAAAAACAATAAACATGTTTAATGTTTTATGGCACTTGAAATGTGAACATGCTATATTGAAAGTACCAAAACTGATTACATGATAGATATATATATATATATAACTTTTGTTTATTGTCATTCTGTATATTCCCCATAGCTATTTTTTACTTCTGTGGAGTGCTCATGTCATTATATATTTGTGCTTATTTGAAACAGAAGCTTCTGAATTAAATTCAGTGGCTCTAGAACACTGGAATATAGTTTTTTGCTGCTTTTAATTGGTCTTAATTTCTATGTGTTCTTAGATGACATCAACTTAAGACTGAGCTTAGTCTGGTAGTTTGAATTGAGCTGTGATCTGTCCTTTTAAAATTAATATAGTTATGTACAGGAAGAAGTAACAAGGATGAATAAATCTTGAATAAACTTCCTCTTAATGAGAAACAAAATTGAACCTAATCGCTCATAGTTAATACTTTATGAAATCTTACGTTGTTAAGTATATATTGAGGTAGTTTGGTTTACAATGAAATGCCATGTTCCAGCCCTCTCTTGCCTGGAACTGTTAGTACAATTTTAAACAAAGAAAAAAATTGTAATAGTACTTCATTTCAGAATTTTCTTGTCCCTTTCTCCATGGATAAGGTTCAAATGAAGGAAATAGAATAATATAATCCCAATAAGCTTATTTGGACATTTTGTGGACTATCAGATAATGCTTATATATTTAAGAAACCTGAAATAGTAATTGGAAACTTTGCAATGGATTATATTTGATTTTAGAGGTCATGAAAAACTGAATTTTGAGTATGTGGTTTAGGCCAAATCTGATGTTTAACTCTGTTCAAATGCTGCAACTGAAAATACAGCTACAATAAAGCTACAGAGTGGTTCAGTAAAAAGTGTTCTTGTGTTCTGACAGGATACCAGTAGGACTGTGTCTTCCCTGATATATCTTTGCAGTTTAGCTATAGGAAAAACTGAGGTACAGCATAAACGCATGAAAAACTTACAGTACTGAGATCAGATCAAAGCTCTGTCTTGCACGATATTGTATTTGATCAATTATGAATACCTAGGGAATAGTATGAAAACAGGGCAAGTGTATATTGAGAGCTCCCAGCCTACTTCTGTATAGGTGTCTGAATCCACTTCCAAATCCACTGCCATCCATTTTCCCTCAATGGGTCTAATTCAGTCACAGCTTAATTATTTGTGTGAGAAGACAACCCCTCTTTGTTTTGAGCCTGTCACCCCCTAGCGTCATTTAAGATCCCCTAATCTTTGTATTAGAAAAGATAATGAGTTAATTGTTGACAGATTACTTTCTTCATGCCACCTGTGAGTTTCTAGATACCTGTCAAGCAAAGCAGACCCCAGACTTAGATTTTCCAGGCTGACAAATTCTGGCAAAGCTAGTCTGTCTGATGCATTTTGGTTACAATGCATATATGGCATCTGAATTGCAAATAGCATATGATAGTGGCTGAGGCCGTAAGGACTAGCTTCAGAATGTTCAACAAATCAGACATTCTGATTTGGATCTGTTCCTTCCCGAAACATTTCACCTTGATTGCATTCACATCTAATGAGGATTGAAGGAAATTAGTCAAAATGATGATTTCCAGTGAAAGATTTTATTTTGGAAACAATACTCTGATGGACAAAAAAAAGAGATTTGGAAAAGTTTGCAGCTGGTTCTACACATAAAGAAAAAAATATAGTATAGAAAAACATCTCCGTTCCTTAACTGTACTACAATCCACATGCACAGGCACTGCAGTATTTAGAATAAGAGAAAAATGACAGGAGTACTCTCTGTGATGAATTTTGAGTGAGCAGTTATATTTAAAACAATTATTGAAATTTTACATGCTTATAAAAATAAATCTGTGCATATTTGTATCCATAGACAAAATATATATAAAAATCTAACTTGCGTGTTAAATCTGTTTTTGTGATTACCCTTAGAAATTCACATTTTACTTTAAAAAGACCATTTCTCTCTTACTTGTAAAGAAAACATTTTTGTATTTTGTTTTATAATGTGCTGGCTTTGAAACTTGATATCATCTTGGAAGAACACAAGTAATATGCTTCCTCGCTTTTTGAAATTTTGAAATTTTTTGGCTCTCGTAAAGCTTTTCAGAACAGTGTTTGACATTTTCTCTACATTATAATTATTTTAAATCCAGTGATGTATTTATTGATGAATGTAATGCACTTTTAGAAATATACTTGTATTTCCAATTTAAAATGTTATATGATAATATTTAGGAATGTATACCATAAACAGCATTCAGAGTAAATGACAATACTAAAATAGTAAATTTAATAATTTTTATATTTTTATATGCATTTCAATTTAGGAAAAGGTCATTAGGGCTCTTTCCTTTATGTATTTCTTAGTGAATAAGCAAGTTAGTTTAAAAGTACTTGTCAGAATGTGTTTTGATTCCGTTTCAGTGCAACTGTACATTTCAGAATAAACTGCTCCTGAGGTGATGTGGGATAAGTTACGTTGCTAATCTCACAGCTGTCTCTCTAGCTATCAGTACTCATAAATCACACCGTCTATAGTAAGGAGAGTAAGAGAGTTTAGAAATACTGAGAAAACTGTGACAGAGGTTTTTATATGAAATGACTACAATCTGAACATTTTGTATCAAAGGAAATGTCTTGCATTTGAAATATATGCCTGTGTTTGTTACCCTTGGGGGGATATATACCATATGCTAGATACATAGAGTATTTTTGAATTATTATCTGATAATTTTGATGATCTCATAATAAAAAATTTTGAGGTGAAAGTTCTCCTAAATCTTATGGATCACATTCGTAAATAAATTACCACTTATAGGAAAAGATTTTTTGGTGTATTTTTTAAATCTTGAGTTCATCAACAAGAGGAAAAGAGTCCAAATATGCTATGTGGTAGCACATGTTTACAAATTATTTTTTACTTGTCTAGAAGAACTCATAACTGATCTCAGTCATTAAATAAACTGCGAGTTCCATTCCTTGAACACTCTATGAAGCCATACAGTAATTCTGTATGCGTCTATTGCACATTAAAAGTGTGTGATCCAGCACTATATTTACAAAATAAAACACAATAAATAACTCAAAAATTCTCATCTTCTGAAAACACTAGAAAATAAGTGTTTGCTATTTCTCATACAAGAAATAGTGATCAAGCTCTATGTGTAGCTGGCTGAGTAATATGGAGTGATCTGTCTTAGTTTCATCATTAATGTCCACAGGATGTTTAAGAGGATCCGAATTATCTTGCATGCACTAATTACTCAAAATAATTTTTAACATATTTATGCAGGTAATTATTCATTTGTGTCTCATATTTGTCTCCGAAATACTGAGCTTTCATTCTGGACAAGATAGCAATTGTACTGGTTTAACATATGTACATAGTTTCTCACCCTTCATTTAATTTAAGAAAGACACAGAATATTATCAAGCTTTTATGCATATATTACTTATTTTATTAAAATGAGAAATCAGTTTTCATGGCTATTATGTAAGATTTCAACAAAATGTAATTCAAGCAACTGTATAAAATGAAGAATATTAGTATAATTTTTGCAGTATTTGCCCAATTATAGAAATGTACATATGACCTATAGAAAAATTCAGCAGCATGTATGGTATGGAATTCAGCATAATCATCTCTGTGGAACAGAATGTAGGGACTTTTTTTTTCTGTTTTCAAAATTTTGTTCTACAGTTTCTTCTTAATACTGCCTTAATAATGTATGACCTACCCATTAGGCTGAAATAGTACACTGTGACACTTTCTTAGATTGAGGCTTATGATGTGTATTCAAGCTGCCAGGAAAAGCAAAAATTAAATTGAGTCTAAGCTCAAATCATAGAACGGTTTGGGTTGAAAGGGACCCTAAACATCATCCAGTTCCAACCCCCCTGCCATGGGCAGGGACACCTCCCACTAGCCCAGGTTGCTCCCACCAGCCTGGCCTTGAACACCTCCAGGGATGGGGCATCCACAGCTTCCCTGGGCAACCTGTTCCAGTGCCTCACCACTCTCATGGGAAAAAATTTCTTCCTAATATCCAATCTAAATCTATCCTGTTTCAGCTTAAAAACCGTTACCCCTTGTCCTGTCACTGCATTCCCTGATGAAGAACCACTTTCCATCTCTCCTGTAGCCCCCTTCAGGTGCTGGAAGGCTGCTATTAACTCTCCTCGGAGCCTTCTTTTCTCCAGGCTGAACAACCCCAACTCTCTCAGCCTGTCCTCATAGGGGAGGTACTCCAGCCCTCTGACCATCTTCGTGGCTCTCCTCTGGACTTGCTCCAACAGGTCCAGGTCTTTTTTTATGTTGGGGGCCCCAGAGCTGGATGCAGTGCTCCAGGTGGGGTCTCATGAGAGCAGAGTAGAGGGGGAGAATCACCTCCCTTGAACTGCTGGTCACACTTCTTTTGATGCAGCCCAGGACACAGTTGGCTTTCTGGGCTGCGAGCGCACACTGCCAGCTCATGTTGAGCTTCGCGTTAACTAGTGATGATATACACTATATAATTCTGTAAAACTGTCTTTAAAAACCCTAGTTTTAATTAACATTGCATTCAGTTCCACTTTTGCTGAACTGAACTATTTTGATGAATCTGATCATTTACGTGCATATACCTGATAGGGGAAAAGGATTTTTTTATTGTAAAACTTGTAATGAAAGGAGAAATTGGTAACATAGATACATGTCTCAATTTGTATGTCGAACTTTTCTATCTTCACAATTAGAGCTGTTGTTATTAGATATGCTCTTCAGTTTACTTACATATGTGGTTATCTATCAGTCTCTTTTTGGTGTCCCGTCTTCCAATTTTGTTTCTCTGTAAAAGACAAAAATTTGTTACTGGTTTAGAAAGGATTTCCTTACTCCACCACTGTACAGAAAGACATTGCAACATCAGCTATCAAGTGGAGACAGGTATATCAGATATTTAGTAGCTAAAATACAAGGCATGAAAAAATAAAATGGTAGAATCTTAGAGCTCTAGCATATATGTACTTATTATTTGTATTGTGGCGTTAAAGCACTGCAATACTTGAGCTACGGTCTCTGTTTCTTGTATTGGTAAAATAAATAATTAAGAGCTTGATCCAAGCTCATTAAAAACTACCACTGATCTCTGAGTTCTGTTTATAAGTATCAGCAGATCAGAGTGCTTCAAAAATATAACATTTTGTGTTGAAATTAAATTATTTTAATAATCTCTGCTGTTGGATGCTGAATAGGAAGTGATGCCATCTTCTAGCTGTCTCTAATTCAGGAAGGACAATTTAAACCAGCACAGACTACTTTAAAATACTCTTTCTAGTCAGTTTAGTAATGAGTCTTCAAATATGTGTCAGCCGAAAGGAAAACAGATGTTGAAAATCATTGACTCATTTTTTGGTTCAAAACTTGTAATTTTACAGTAATTTGTCTCATATGAAATTACCTCTTTCACTGGATATTGCTGGGGTGAATGAGAAGGTTTAACTAAGAGGTAGCTGTTCGTCCTTTGCACTTTTTTTTTTTTTTAAATAACTTAGCTCGGATTAATGCAGTCATTGTATTTAGTGTCATTTTAACAACAAAACAGAATTTTAAAAGTAGAAGGATTACTTGCCAATAATATTCATCACCTGCTGGAAGATTGGGTGCAGTTTCTAGTGTTAACACACCTGGCTATCTAGCTAAATCTAAGGCTGTTCTTAGTAAAAAGCATAGCCATTATATCCTGGAAAAAGTATTTGAGACTGCCAGTGTTGTTTGGTAGCTTGAATTGTACTTGCTTTCAGTGTGACTAAGCTCTTTTGAGAATCTGGGGTTTGGTGTGGACACCAAGACATAGGGTACATGGAACACTGTGCAGAGCCTCAGTGCTAGAAGGAGCTGCTTCTGGAGCTGGAAGCAGTATAGCTACAGCTATAGACTGCAGCTTCATTGCAGGTGCATTTCCCTCTCTAAGAAGGAACACTAATTAGCCTTTGTACAGTGCTAGGTTAAAACTATTGGAAATGAAAGCTGGTGACCGTAGGGAGCATGCACTTTGCCACATAGATATATCAGCTCTCGGAGAGATGACTTTGGAGTGCTTGAACACAGCAGTCTGTTACATCATGTAGACGTGCCCTGAGTAATTCAGTGAATAATGGTCAAAATTCGTATTATGTATTCTTCAGAAATTTTATGGTGTTTTATTTTTACACCTGTAGTTTCTGAAGTGTGTACTTGTTAAATTCATTTTGTAGAATTTATTCTTTTATGTCTACAATCTGAAGTCGGGGGGGTGGGGAGGGGAGTGGAGAAGTGAGCGACCAGAAATGTAGCAGACTGAAGACTCTGGAATTCCACCTCACATTTTATGAACAAGTACAGAGTAGAAATATTGAAGCTCAGATAATAGTTTTTATAATTAGTAATTGAGTATAGTCCTGTCTGTTTCCTGACTGTTATATGTTCACCAGACTTTACCTGGGTATGCTTTCATAGGTAAATAAGTCTCAGCAGTTAACATTGCTCTCAGACTACCTGCCTAACAGTGTAAAGCATCTGTCTTCCTGGAGCAGCAGACAAACTAATCAGAAGGAAAAAAAAAAAAAAAAAAAAAGAAACAAAAAATAAAAAGAAAACACACCACAGAAAAAAAGCCAACACCCTAGATTCAGTTAAAACAGAAGTATAAGAAAATAATTCCATTTCTGTAGAAGCAAATGGCTGAAGCTGGTAGTCCTGAAGTCCTTTTCTGTGTTTCTAAGCCAAACATTAATTATTGTATGATGATATGTATTTTCCCCAGGAATTTGTCATATTGTCTTGTAAAGTCAATAAAAATTTGTTAAGGATAGAATTTTGGTTCTATTGCTACATCTCATGTCAAATCAGTTTCCTAATGTTCTTCAGAATTGCTCTCTGTTTTCTGCTAAGTAGTATAAACCTATTAATATTTGACAAGATTGTTATATGAAAGTGGAACATGAAGTTGGAAGATAGCAAATTTACCTGTGTTAAATTGATTTTAAATAAATATAGCAAAGAATTAAAGCACACTCTTAAAAAATAGTGCACAGTCCTGCTTACATAGAATGTTGTGAATGCAGGATTTGGGGTGACTTTGGCACCATTAGGCATACTGTTGCTTTCAGTTTTTGGTAGGCTTTCAGGCACAAATAGAGTATTGCTAAACTCATGAATAGCTGTGGGTTTATGTTCCTTATTTTTTACTGTTTTGGTAAAGTGTAGTCAAGCAGAAATTGTTTTTGACCATCAGCAAAGTGATATTGTAAAGTGAAACAGCAGGCCAGTAGAGACTAAACTACTGAATACATATCAGTACCCTGGAGTACACAAAGCCTGTGTCATGAGTCTAGAAATACTTGATAGTGTGAAATAGGGTAGCAAAATATGGAGAGCACAACTATCCCAACCACTACACCTGGCTAGCATGTAAACTGGAGGGAGAATTAATTTCTGCTGAAAAAGATCCAGCAATCTATTGAGATTGTAAATTTGGTTTTAAATTACACCTCCTCAGAAAACTTGAAAGATTCCCAATCCCATAAGAACTGGACCGAGGAAACAGGACAGCATATTAAAGAGGTTCATAATTATAGGCTGTGATTCCAGTAGTTCAGAGTAAGGAAGAGTTTTTCTGACACTATGTGGTTTTAGAGGTTTCATATGATGAGTTGAAGAGGGAAAATGAGTAGAGTTTGACAACAGTTTAACGCTGTCATTTTGGAATAAGTAAAATATACCAGATTTCTCCAGTTCATAGAGATTAATTTCTAGCGAGGTTTGTTTAGCTTTATATTGTAGAAAATCTTAGGTTGCCGTAGTTGCTTACATAAAGTAAAATTAGAAAGTATGGACAGTCTACAGCAGGTTTCTTAGGATGCAAATCTCTCTGATGCCATTTTCTCCTTCATTATTTATTAAACTGAAAAAATCTCAATGTAATCTACTAGCGCAAAAAGTTTACTCACTGGAGCAAGGAAGAAACGATGTACTAGTTGGGTTTAAAATTACTTTGGTCTGCTCTTGGGGTAGAATGGCACATTATCACTCACACTATCAACTTTATGAACATCAATTGAAAATTTCAGGATCTAGATAATTTTCAGGAAGTAGTAATGAAAAAAAGTGTGACTGAGCGAAGAAAACAAATGTAAAAAGAGATATGCTGTTAGCTGTAAAGACCAGTGTTTAATACTCAGAAAAAGGACAATTGATAACCCAGTCTAAATCAGCCTTGTGAAGGGGTTTAACCCCTGATGTAGAAGTATTCGTCATGCCAGATAGTATAAATATAAATCATGCATAATAATATATGTCTGGTGCCTTCAAAAATTAGTCTTTTTGGAGTGTCTTTAACAGCTCAGTTTTTATGGTTAGAATTTTTCCTTTGGGTCTCCACCTTTGCTTTTGATTGACAGTTATATGCATTTATTCTGATGTCTTAGGCTTAAACTTTCTTACGCAGCTCTTGTTTAACAGTATGGACAGTAGTTATATTAATTCTCAGATTTCATTTGGGAAGGCTAAACAAATCAAACATTTTCAGGCTTTTGTACTTCATAAACCCAGTGCTTTATGCATGCATTCTAGTTGTTTAGTTCATAAGTGCATGACTCTGAATTTTTGCATTTTTAATTTCATTTCTTTATGCTTTTGCTAATGTAGTTGACAAAGTCGTAAAGATCTTTCTGTAAGATCTTACACTCCTTTTGTGTGTTAAAAAATAAAATTGTGTCAGCTACCTTCATTGATATCACTGTATCATTAAAGTATTGTATAAGATCCACCTCATTTAAAGAGCTCCATTCTTCCTTCAGACTCTAGATAGACTCTTCTCAGCACACCCATCTTCATCTTAACTTCCTATGAAGCTAATATGAAATGCTTTAATAAGATCCAGATAAGTCAAATCTATCCCATTTCTGTTTTAAAAAACCCCAAACTATTTAGTTTATTTAAAAGCTATCAGATTGCCATCACATAATCTATGAAAATCTTTTTCTTTTTTATGCTGTGTCTTTAAATCTTCTTTGCTTCAGTATTTGGTAGGGTCTTGTTGATTCCGTAGTTTTATCCTAATACCGTAAAAAAAAGAAAATTATAGCAAATTTCTTAATATTTTACAGTTATGGAGGTGCATACTACTGAATTACTGTTCACACAAGTAGCTTATAAATGTTTTTGTTTCATGATCCCTACTACATCTGAGTTCAGAAAAACAAAAATAAGTACCATAGTTTGTAATAATAAAGATTTGATAAATTATATTTAATATGCTTTATTTAGAAAGTTGTTTCAGGTTTTGTACAATTTTCTAGAATTAAAAGTGTTTCGAAGGAATGGAATTTGAAAAAAAAAAACAAAAAACCTGATTTGAACCACAGGAATGTGTGGCAGGAAGATGAGCTAAGGTTCTGAGGCTAGTCCCCACATGTGCTGCCACCTGTGCAATGAACAGAAGGCTCTATGGAACATCCACTCTGTGTGCTTCCATTCATCACAGGTCACAGAACACTCTCCAACCTTTACAAGGGAAGGTTTGACTAAAAGCCTTACTCTGTATGATGTTTGTTTTCCAATTATCATGAGGACGATATGGAGATATGACAAGCATATTAAGTTACAATGTGTCAGTAAATTATACTTGCTGCCATAAAATCGAGCATATGCATACCTAAAACAGAATGTCAAACTTAAATGAAAACAAAATGAATGCCAAAATAATGCCAGTGAGCATCTCTACTGTATGTGAACTGAGCAAGTTATTTTATGGAAATATTATCCAAAAATGAAATAATTATTGAAAATACCAACAAGAAATCTCACTATGTGAAGAACAGTTTAATATTGTCATCCTGAATCTTTTTTTCTTACCTAGAAATGATATTGTTGAATTCAAAAATACATGGGAACAAACCACCCCAATTGGTACAGTGAAAATCACTGTGAGAGGATTCTTTGTTAGTACATGAATATAGCAAATAAATGGTTTGATGAAATGGCAAGTGCATTCTTAGTGGAACATGAACTCGTGCTAACACATTTAAGTGTGTTTAGATATAGACAAAATTCATATGGGACAGTAAAAGCTGTAGGGCAAGCTGTATTTACCACATACTGTGATCAGTTTCAACTTGTGCTTGTAACTAACCCACCCCTACTGCAGCCAGTCTAACATTCACAGTGTCTATCAGCTTGTTTACAGTAAAATCTGTTCTGTCATCTCAAGCCCCTCAACAATACAATAGAATTACAGAGTTTTGATGATCAGATACAACGACATAGTTCTGCTTTGTCTTTACTTTGTATCTACAACTTCAAATTTATTTTAAAAACCCAGGAGTTCTCTTGCACTCAAAAATGGTGCATTAAAAGGTCAGGAATTTTTTTTCAATGTGTCTGAGATTAAAATAAATATCCTGAGAGATAAAAGAATCAAATTTTAAGAAGCCTAAGTGGACAGGAGATAATATTATCAATATATATCTTATGCATCTAGTAGATGGCTTTAAAAGTTCTAATGTATTAGACTTCTCGTCTTTTAAAAAAAATGAAGTGCATAAGTACCATTGATGCACTGTACAGCAACTTCAGGATTAGAACATATTAATTTTTTTTTTTGTTGATTCTCTAGGCTAATATGTTTTTATGAGGAAGTTTCTAAACATCTGGCATTTGCTTAAATTTATGACCCTCAGATTTTAAGAAATTAGAATACTTATAGTGTAGTAACGCCAGGTGATATGTGAAAATACTGCTTTTTAGGAACCGAGATCCAGCTTCTGTAAAATTAGAAATTACACTGGCTCCCTTAAAAAAAGGACATCACTAAAAGCATTGTATGACCTATCCATTTTATTTAATAATTGAAAATAAGAACTTCCCCTAATTCTGAATCCAAATGTAAAATGTTACGTGCATTAATTTACCACATACAGCAATTATTTGTGCTAATCTATCTTTGGATAGAAATATTAGCATTACAGTATAAGATGGCATCGTCATAAGAGGTGTTTCATTTTCTCTAAATTTCCTCCAGACTTAATTCTGTCTGTAAAGATATTTTAGAATTCAACATTTTTATTGTGGTCTTATTTACATGAACATATAACACAACAGTCTAACAGTATTGAATAATCAACAACTTAAAGTTCTTTCCTGGTATAAAGTGTTTGCTTGTCATAATGATGTCAGTTTCCTGTTCTGCTCTTCAGCACTGAATTTGACAGATACACTCTGTGCTATCAGTGGCTTACTCTGAACTGTATAAAGGGGAAGCTGCCAGTGCAATTTGTTTCAAAGAACTTCTAAATTGACTGCAAAAATAGAAGAATATATCCAGGGAAAAGATACCACAGCCATTAACTTTAAGAACAGCACTGGTTATTAATATATTTCAAAGAGAACAAATACAAAAATATATTCATTCTATCTGTATATTCCTTCTCTATAAGTTGTTTTCCCATTTTGCCATAATGTGAATATGGGAATGAATAGCAGTGTAGAGACTGAGTGTGTGGGAATCTTCCGCAATTGATTTTTACCATTTAAAGAACTTTTATATCAAAAGGGTAGATTTCAGCTTCCTTGTAAGATGCCTACCTGAATTAATTTGGCCTTGTACAGACAAGCCCTTGAAAATTCTGCTGGTAAAATGGAGTGGGTCCATTCTCACCGCATTCTCCATCTCTTAGGTACAGTACAGCAGCTCTGTGCTCTTTGTTTTTCTTCGCCCTTTTTGAAAGTTTTCTGTCCCACTAGATTGGCAACATTTTAAATATAGTAAGTAATTCTGTCATCAAACATTATTAAGAGCTGAAAATTATTTGTTAGCAAAGCAGATTTTCTTCCTTTTTTTCTGACAAATGAAGCAGAGACTTATGTCAGGCTACTCTGCTCTCATATCCAAAGAGAACCATTCACGTCGCTGAAGTGATCCAGAGTGCTTTTTGCTTGAACAGAATTGTTAGTTGTTATCAAAGCTCTTTAAGGGTCTGACAGATGTTAGCTTTCAGCAACAGCACAGAATGAGACTTAATAATGTAGCATACATGTATTTTAGCAAAATATGGAGCAAAGAAATTTAGGAATAGGGAGAATTAGGGGTCACAGAGCTCCTACTCCAGTGATAGGGAAGGGGTATTCATGAGAGAACAGCAACCCAAAGAAAGCAGCAAATGCATCAAGATATCATGGGAAGAACTTACTTTGACACAGACTTGTGTTTTTCTGCCAAGTGTTCTCAGTTCCTTCGCTTTTGTGACAAAAAGGGCGTCAGACTTTCTGCACTGCTTATGATGGTATGCTTGCTTAATGGATCCTCTAAAAAATCACCAGAAAAATTTCACTCAAACTTTTATTCATGTAATTAATAATTACTTACAGTATTGTACTTTAAAGGCAGAATTGCCTGAAAATAAGTATTTTTTCCTTTCTTACCCTAAACTTATTTTCTAAGACCATGGGCCTAAATAGCTAGATTAAGTGTAAGATAATTAAACCAGAGTCTACTTTATTGATTATCTATTTTCCTCATTGCCATTTGCTAATATCTTATTCAAAATGTATGGTAAGTGAATTTTTTGAGTACTTCAGATAATTTCTAATACTTAATATTTTTATGGAGAGTCATATTGCCTACATCCAGTTTGGAGGGAGGAGGGCAGGAGAAAAAAATAATATGAAATAGTTCTTGAAAAATTTTTTTAGTTATTTTGGGATTACTACTTCATGTGGAACACTAAAATCAGTACTGATGTGAGGGATTGAATCTGTTTATGAGGTTAAGCTTATGTTTTAAATATTTCTAATTGAATCTATGCAGCTTGTCATTTGATAGCAAACTTCGCTAAGGAGATCCTCCCTCTGTCCCCCCATGTTTCTGTTTCAATCTGTGCTTTAAATCTATCATATAAAGTTATGTTTTGTTGTAATTACCAAATATATGATCTAACAGTACAGTAAAAAAAAAAAAAGCATGAATCTTTATTAATCTAAATAATCAAGACACAGGAATAATGAGGAGCATTCCAGTCTCCAAAAATTTAAAATTCTGATGTACACTAACTTTGTAAAATATATGGAAATTGTATCTTAGGAAACAGAAACTAATCTATTTTGGAAAAGAGAGAGAGTAGATGAAATATTCTGTCTTGATATTATACTTCTTGAACTCGTAATTTGGGTTTACATTCACTTACTCCCTCTTCTGCCATCTTCTGAAACAGCAGTACCTCATATCAAATTATCAAGGCAACATCTGACAACAGTTTGTCCACAGAACATTGAACTACTCAATCAAAACTGTGTCTTGGAGTGTTTTGCTATAGGTATCCTGATTTTCTACCCAAGTTAGATATTAGTTTTGTGGCATATTAGAGGTAGGTGTTTATAAGCAGCAAGTATCTTTTGAAGGAATAAATTGTTTGTATTAACCTTTTATGTGATAATGGTATAAAAAGATTTTTTTTTTCTTCGTTAAAAAAAGGTGTCTGAGACCCTCAAGATATGTAAGAATGTACAGTATGATTGTATAACATCACTGTCATAGTATCAGCATATGAGTGGAAACAACCTTTGGATAATTTTTAATTTATCATAACTCTTAAAATAATTTTAGCTTGGAGGGGAGAGTGAAATTAATATGAATTTATTCTGTTGTGAATGTGTTCCCAGTGTTATAAAAATGACTTCAGCTGCTGCTTCTTAGGAAAAATAAATCAATATAGGAAGTCAGACATAACAAATGAGAATTTCAGGCCTAGTAACAGTAGACAGAGACCTGAGTGCCTTATAACCACACACCTTTCAATCAAGTAATACGTGAACTGCAGTGGAATAAACTGAGCACACTCTGGCAACCAAGTAGACTTTGATCACTTTTGTTCGTAGCTGTGACTCATATTTCAGTAACCTCTTTTTCGAAGCTACTGATCTTACCCAAACTTTACAGTTAGTGCTCAGTGAACTTAAACCTTTACTTATTCTGCAAAGAGACATTAAATACTCATGCTGGGCCACACTGTTTTTTTTCTTAAAATGTCAGATACAGTCTCTTTGTTACGGTTGTTTTTTTGTTCAATGTCCTTCACATTCTACAGTGCAAATTAGCATGAAAGATGAGTTACTTTTTATATTCAGAGTGCTCTCATTAATTCAGTTTTATAGCAGAAATGAAGTTTGAAAATACTAATGTGCCTACGTTTGTTTTATGTTTTTTGTTGATTCATTATTTTGTTGACTATACCTATGGTTTTTGTTGATTTCATGGCACATCAAGATACTGTGCACAGTTAAAGATGATAAATATGCTTTCATAAATCACACTAGTATGTCCGAAGGGAAGACTAAGAAGAGTTCACTTTTTCGCAATAAGGCTACAGGGATACAGAAGGCATAGTAGGGACTGCGTTATTCTTCTGGTTGTTTGTAATGATAGACTGCACCCTGGTGAACAACACACTGGTAGAAACATATGACGTAGCCCTTGGTTCTGCTGCTCTTGTGCTAATGTGGTTGGATCTAAGATATGATCATTATTTGTTATGAATTTTGTCCATATTAGAGTGTAATGGGTGGGCTCTGCGCAGTCTGTGGAAGTTGTATGTGCACAATATAAAAATGAAGCTGTATGTTGCATGTTCTGGGTGTGGGATGAAAGCATGTGGGAATCTGAGCATTTAAAGCCTGCTGAGGTAGTGCGAGACAACTGCAGAAAATAGTGCCAAACTTGGTACACTGTTCTCTATATTGCCTATTCAGCATGACTTCTGGAATGGGCTGTGTCCTATGCTGCACAAGTTTTTACTTAAAAAAAAAAAAAATCAAAAAACCCAACAAAAACGCCAGACAAGTAGGAAAGAAATTGCATCTGACTTGCAGAGCTATCAGTTGGTAGTGTAGTGAAAGCCTTAGTTTGCTCCTGCTACATCTATTTCGGTATTGCCTTTTCCAGTAGAGCTAACTGGATCCTCTTTCTGCCTCTCTACCAGTCAGAACAATTGGTGACCCATGCAGAATACATACTGCGCTTCCTCCTGCAAGGATGAAAAGCAGTTATGTTAGCTATATTGTCTCAGGTCTCCCAGAGGCATCATAACTATCAGAAGCAGAGTGCTACCCAGAAGTTGTGAGAGTAGTGCTGACTTGCTATACCTTTTTTTTGGTTTTAATGCTACAAGAATTGTAAATAACTTGTTTTTTAATGTCTCAAGCTCCAGTCTCTAGAGAGAAAACACCAAAAAAAAAAAAAAAAAAAAGTTATATGGTCATTTACAGCCAAAGTACCAGTTTAAAAACATAGCATGAAAAAAAAGCAGTTGATGAAAACTGAAGTTTTTTGCGTTCCATAAAGAGGGACACTGAAAATCACCGTAGAAGAGATTACAGAAAATTAGCGTTTTATGCATTATCAGATTCAAAAATTTTTGCAAGGTTGTGAATATTTACAGTGGTTTGGATGAATGAAAGAGGCCTGCCAAAAAAATACAAATTCTTCAATAAACATATTCTTTAATTTTTTAGGGGATATATAAATAATGATTTTGAGAAACCAAGAATATTTTCTACTTTGTTCATATTTTAATAGCATAGTCCTTTTGCTGTTTCAGTAATTAAGTCTTATGACATTCCAGAAAGCATAAGTCCTGCTGAGATGTTTAAGTTTGGAGCAACCTCTTGACGTACAAACAAAATAAATTAAGAAAAAGACAGTTACCCAGGATCTTAACAAGCTGTTTTGCTTTTACCTTTGAAACAAAATTGAATAGTAAAGCAATATGGCATACTGAAACAGTTCTAGCCTTGTTGTTAACTACAACCTCCTTTTGAAATTCATTGCCTTCAATTACATTTTTTAAAGAATTTTAATTATGTGCCTGAAAAGAATAAAGATGCTTCAGGCTCCATTTGTTTATCATGGAAGGCCTGAAAAAAATGAGGACAGAGCTTCCCAGCTCATGCAGGGGTTGCAGAGAGAGAGAGATGACTTTTAATTCGACAAGTTCAGAGAGATTTCTTAGTTTGACGCGCACAGCAGGGGGTCTTTGAGTGCCTGGCAATACTTCAGCATTCCGAGCTTTGAAAGTCTTTCCCTGCAGCAGAAATTGTATCAAAAGCCAATGATAATATTCCCTGCAAGGTAAAGGACCCTATTGAAGATTTCTAGAGCTGTTTATTTATTCATCACAGTTTTTTCTTTTAGGACGTATCAGGCGTATAGGTAATAATTCACACAGATGCTAGCAAAATTAAATAAATAAATAAATAGGAATCCCTCATTAAACCTTCACCTTTCCCTTAAGTTTTCCATGGGCCACGTTCACCCATAAAATTCCCTGTCATTCCCTACTAAATATTCTGCATACAATCTTCACTTCAAATCTCAGCCTTTCTCTATTTTTAACAGAATTGTCATTTCTGTCTGCATTCTACCACCAGCTGAGTACATAAGATGTTTATGGCCATTTCTTTCCACTAAACCCTTAAAGTGATTGATTAATTTTGCAGAAGGATATTCAATTTTGTAGGGGTCTTTTTAAATCTTATTTTTAAAGTAATAGTTTTGAGATAACTGTTTCAAAGCCAAGATTAAAGCCTTATTTATATTCCAGAGATCAGAGTTTTAATGTTTTGGCATAACTTTTATTTGAAAAGTATACACATATGTTTTTCTTTCTGGTTTTGTTTTGTTT
This sequence comes from Pterocles gutturalis, assembly GCF_000699245.1. Classification (NCBI taxonomy): domain Eukaryota; kingdom Metazoa; phylum Chordata; class Aves; order Pterocliformes; family Pteroclidae; genus Pterocles; species Pterocles gutturalis. The sequence continues at coordinate 40,958 of NW_010100330.1, forward strand.
TGTGTCTGCAGCAGAGCTGGGACTGTGAGACTACGACAGCCTTTCCCTTGTGTAATGTCAGTGTCGGCTATCACTTTGGCAGAATCAGCCAGCTCAGTGAAGACAGAAAAACCCTCCTTCCCTCCTGTTTTTTTTTCATCTGCTGGTGGCATTCAAAGTGACCTTCCTTTATAAATAGTGGTGAGTGACCACATGGGGAAAGCAGTTCCTTGGTGCAAAGTAACGTGCTTCAAAAGCTGTGTTGACCTGAGGGATTTCATTTTTTTTCAAAGTATAAAAAACCCCACATATGCAGGTGTTTGGGTTTTGTTTGTTTTTAATAATAAATTGAGGTATTTAACAGCTCTTATTTCTGTATACTTAGAAGCATTTATAGAACAATAGCATGTGCTACCTATTAGAACTATAGGAAACAATCTTTCAAAATACTATTTTAGAGAGAGAAATAGCTCCTGACAGCAAACAAGAATCTCTCCCCTCTTCCTGTTACTTTGTGTGGGCTAAACAATCTGGAATCATATAAATTTATCATAATGCCCCAAATATGGCAAGGAGAAACTTTCCCAAGTGTAGGAATTAAGGAAGATAGCTAGAGGCTGCATTCTGGGACCCTTCTGGTTTGGGAAGCATGCCTAGAGTAAAATCACAGCACTGCAGAAATTCTGATACCCACAGGGCAGTCCAGGAACGATGTAGTAACTGTAATAGTTCCATAAGGCTATCTAAATTACGTAATTCAGTAATGGAAAAGTTTTCAGGTCATTTGAGGCTATCTCAGATGACTTATCCTGCTTGATATATCCGGTATGCTTAAAGAGATTTTCACTGTTGAAGACAGATGTATAGTTAGTGAAATAGCCACCCATGACTCAGGAATGTTTACAGCACTGTAACACAGAACATCACAAACTACATACTTGTATGCAAAAAAATATTTAACCTGGCTTGGAGCAGTTTGGAAGCTGTAAATATGTGCAGGATCCTAAGGCTGGAAATTATTTAAGGATTACACATATTTAATCTAAAGGCATTGCCATAAAAGAGTCACTTAGCTGGCTGCCATTCAGTATTAACTACATTATTGCAATTATCTCCTATTCAGACTACAGTCAGACAACTGTGATGTATCATTTATAACTATATGATAAGTAATGTTTGATTTTTTTTTGTTTTTCTTAACCATATATGTACTTGAAGTATGTCAGTTTAAAGGACCAGAGAAGCTTCAAAAGAAATATTAATAGGAGCATTACCATGGCACCAGCCTAACAAAATAATGTCTTTTCATCAAAGGAAAACTTCCAATGAAAGAAATGGCTGGTATATGTAATGTATGTGTCACTTGCGTAAAGAATGAGCAGTGGTGCCATTTAGAACTTCTTCAGCTATGTGTTACGATTGTCACTAATTTCCTTGGCTATTAGAAACCAGGGGACAGAGTGGAGAAGAGAAGAAGGTCAAAAATTTAGCAGAATTGCTTAAATGGCTATGCTCTATCAATGTTCTTTTCTTCTGTATCATCTGTGTGATGGAGTCTTCCTAATTCTGGAGCTAGCATTTGGATATAGAGGTAAATCAGTATTAGACTGTTTTGAGGATTTGGGTGGCTCTCTGAGAAACTAATTAAGTCTTCATCCTGGTTTGGCATCATTGTAGTAATTATTTCAAAAAATGAAGGGATAAATAGATGTATCAAGAATACATTTTCTACATCTTCTCATCTAGTAACCTCGTGCTAGTCATAACCACACACTACAACGTTTAATTCAGTGATGTATGATGGTAAGGTTGCACACCATTTAAAACAAAAGGGGAGGGTAGAGTTTCAGAGCATTCATCTTTTGAGAAAGGCCTTCTTTAACTGTGTTTGGATACTAAAGTTGTCTGTCAGCTCATTTTTATATCTTTAGAGGATGTTGCATAGCTTTACAGTAGCTCTACAGGATAGCTTGCTGTTCAATCATGTGATGTTGTTTTGCACATGTATCTGCTTTCCTTTAAAGTGGATAGGACAGTCCAACAGTTAAAGGCTCTAAATTTCTCTTTTTCCATGCAAGATTCCAAGTGTAGGCATACAGATCACAACTCATTATTTTAAGTTATAATGATAGTTTTTTGAAATCTTGCAAGAGCAGCTGGTATACTAATAATAGGTAACTGGATGATCATAAGCTCTGATGGGACAACAGCGAATGCTCTATCCTTAATCAGAGAGTGCATCAGCTTTGCAGAAGTTAGGATGTGACCAGAGAGCACTAAATGTAATTGTTACTATTTCTCAGTTCATTTCTGGTAGCTAAAAAAATTGTGGCTCTTTTATTTTTTGTTACATCCAGTGCTAGAAAGAAGTGACAAAGCATGCCAATAATTTGTGATATTATGTTTTCCTGTTTTAATTGATCTTTGATACAACCACATACTTCAGTGTGATCAAATATTGATTGATTGTGCACACTGCATTAACTTCCAGAGGTATAAATCATTAAACAGTGATGCTATCCCCTAAGTAAAGGACCTTCCTGTAAAATAATATCCATTTTTCTTTTCATCTGTAAATTTTTTCTTTATTTAATTTTTTTGTGCCTAAGCTCTTATGAATCTGATTAAAATAGAATCATAACACTCTTGGTTGTTAAATAAAAAAAGTCATACAAACTGCCAAATAGCAGAAAGACGATGAATCTAGAACTAAAGCTTCAGGAGCTAGACCTAATACAGCCAGATTTCCTTTGGAAATCTTATCTTCTTTGTACTCTAAGATCACCAACTTCAACTGCAGCCCCAATTTCCCTATTCCTCTTGTCTCCTATTACCCATTTTGTCTGAGAGACAAAAGAGCTATGCTTAGTCTGCAGCTCCTTGAATGCTGAGTAGCCTGGACAGCTCCTTTCAGAATGCCTGAATTCTACCCCCATTCCTCTCTCTGGGGATATTAATTTGGATCTCCAACCCTGAAACTTGTAGGGTCTTAATTATCTTTAAGACTTGCTTTTTTCTGATTTGATTGACACTTGACAATAATCCAGCTGAAAAATTACTAAGTGGAGAGGGACACGACACACATACAGACTGGGATTTTAGCCTTAAGTAAGGCTAAAATGTTCAGGCATTAAAAAAGATCCAAGAAGTAACGGATCTACATGCTGCCATTGGGAGTAAGAGACAAATCCATTAAAAAAAACCACCACAAATGTTTGCTTAATTAAAAAGCAAACTTTAGTGAGCTGTACTTATGACTCTTAACTCCTTATTTGAATTTTTGTTTGTTCAAGTAATAGATAAAACAACACAATTTGCCCTTGTCCAAGGTTTTAAACTTAGAAAATATATAAAAGTGAGTTACTGATGTTAGCTAAATAATCACTGCAAAATTTCAAGTTTAATAAACTCAACTGCTCACGTCTAAGTCTAATTAACCCATAAAAACAGAGAATATTGGTCAGTGATTCTTCACCTAAAATGTTCAGAGCTCAAAGAAATTCCTAGATAATTCTGAGTAATCAAAATATTAATATAAAAATAACAAAAATTGTGTAAAATACTTGAATAACATCTGCAATTCATCAGATAAATGTTTCATTAAAATTAATTTTAGCACATTGTGAAAAAAAGGAAAAAATATATACACACATGGAAATCATGAAGGTAACATTCCTTTTCAAAAGGGAATATTATAATTTTGAAAATATAATTTGTATGATTTCAATAAAACTTTAAACTATGAATGGTGGTACTATTTCCACTATTAAACTATGGGGCAAACTAAGCTTAAGTGTGGAAAGCTGCCATGTAAAGGAGGGAAATGAGAGGGCTCCGAAGAGGTGCCAAAAGCCTTTTGAGTGACAGCATTTAGGAAAAACTAGCTATTCGTCTGGCAGTTCTTTCAGGTAAGTAGCTGTCTCATCTGCTATTCAGACATCCAGGTCAAAGTTATTACGCATGTATTCTTGTTATTTGGTTACAGTTATGCATCAGAGTTCAAATAAAGTGTATTATTATTATTCACATATCTTGCAAGAAGAAGGAAGAGATATTACATAAATTTATTTTGGTTTCTGTATTTTTGTTCCTATTTCTTTGCTTTCTATTTTTACTTTTATATGCGTAAAAAATAAAATTTTTTATTTTAATTTTGGTTCACGTTAGATGCATTTTTAACTAAAGGTTTGGAATTACCGAACTGTGAATTTGTCAACCCTCCCATGGCAGGGGGTTGGAGCTAATGATCTTTAAGGTCCCTTCTGACCCAAACCATTCTATGATTCTATGACTTTTACAGGTGACTCTAAAAAGGGACTTCTCTATGAGCACCACAGAGAATGACGTTACTTAGCTTTCAAACATCTGTCACTTTGGCATCCAACTTTTCATTATGTGCTGTGAACTAAGTGACGAGTTTCAGCATAAGATGTGCTGAGTCAGGAGTCAGGCATACTGGTCAGAAGGAGGTGTGTGTGGGGATAAGAGGTATGCCACAAATCTCGTGTTCTTGGGCTATAAAGAGGAGTCTGTCAGAGCAGGAGTTCCAGCTAACTAGAAGTAGAGTAACTGTGAGAACATTCACAAGGTTAAGGGTACACATATTCATACATAAGCTTGAGCTGTAGCTCACTGACCATTCATAATCTTAGACTTCTGGCCCTTGCTATGTCAGTCTGTGTCTCTGGCTTCAGGCGTAGGCCTTCAAGACATGAGGATTGTGAGGGAAGCAAACTTCTGAATGAGCTCAATCTAGAAATCAGTCTTATAGAAGTCTCATGTATTTATTCATCAGTAATGTTGTGGAACTTTAGAAAATGAAAGGGACTGGAAGGGTCAGAAGAAGTACAACTGTAGCCTTGTGGTTAGTGGAATCTCCACAAAGAAGAAAGGAGAGGCCCCAATCCCAGTTTTAAGGACTGCTCCTGTTTACTGAGTAGTCATTGGAAAAACACCTTTCAGTTTAAGAGCTTGATTTCTTCTAACAAAGAAGATGTCAACTTAACAGAAGTTACATAAAATAGAATTCACATTTTATTTGGTTTTATATGTTACAGATATGAGCCTTTGGAAGCAAATACACTTTTTTTTTCTGGGTTTTTTTGTTTTGTTGGTGTGTTTTTGTTTGTTTGTTTTTTTATTTCAGCTAGTACAGAAAAAAAAACACCAAGATATTTTATATATCCTACATTATCCTTTGTTTCATGTGAATCCAGTGGGAATTCTGGGACAGCATTTCTTCTTCAGTACTCCATCTCTTTCTGTCAGGTATATAGCTTTTCGATGTATGTTTTTCTGATTACTTTGCAAAAGCATGATTAAAAAGCATTCTTGAACCTTGACTATGTAAGACTTTAAGAAACTTAACATGCATTATTATTATCAAAGGGCCCTGGCAATAGTCAGTTTTGCTGCCAAGTATCTCTTGTGACTCCTCGGCTTAAATGATTATTGTGATTTCAAAGGTTTGCTAGTAAGCCATACCAAAACGGTGCAAATATACAAACAAATAGAAGGCAATTAATCAGGTAAAAAGGAGGAATTTAAGGCCAAGGAGATTTTTGTTTTTCATTACGAGTTTTTTGCTTTTTTTCCTGGTAATTTCTGATTGACATAGCCATTGCATTACTGTTAAAGAAACCAAAATGAGTAGAGCATCAGTCTGCACTTACACTTTTGAATCATCAGTGAGCTGTGACCAACTGACAGCAACCAGAAGCCAAACTGAAGGCTTGCCAGCCAGCAAGATGTACAGAGGGGTACGTTAATTATTTTCTTGCATAACTAAATTTTCAAGCAGTCTAAAGCAGACGTCAGAGATGAAGATAGTTTAAAAGAATTATATTCTTCTTCTCATGCTCCACTTCAGTCACTTTCAAAGTTGTCATTGTTTACAGGTTTATTCATCTCCTGTGTCTGTTACACTATTCCTTACCACATTGTCCAGTTCCAGCTCAGGAACTGACTGTAGGATGTGCTAAGGCAACATTAGCACTTACATGCATAATGAGCTAAACCATAAAGATCTTCATCCTTTGTGTGTCCCCAGCAATATATGGCAACAAATTGTTCTCCACTAATTTAAAACATTAATTTAGGCATATCTGAAGCTCTGATTTGCCTTCAAGTTAAATTCTCTGTTCTAGTGGTGCTAGATTTCTCTTATCTCCACTACAATCCAGTTTGTGTGTATGTGTGCAGACTTTGTGGGCCGGTATAAAAGGCAATTTCGACAGACACAAAAGGAGACAAATTCTGTCTTCAGGGCCAAGTGCATGATCTTATAGGTGCTGCCCTGGCAGTGTGGTAGCATTTCTTGCACAAAGGTTAATCGAGTGATCTATGCTAATTAAGTGAATATACTTCTGTACTGAAGAATAATACATTTCTACACCTTAGAAAAATGATAGAAAATTGACGTTTCCCTTTCAGTTCATTTTTAAATATACTCACATGTCAGGCGCAGGAAGACGCAAATTGCATTCATACTAAAGGTATTTATTGTCTTAGCAAAGAAAATTCATGCTTCAGTTGGTGAGGTCTGATCTGCTAATCAGAACCATGTACCATTATAGATCTTGTTTATGCCTTATTATTTTCTGGTGCCAGTACTAATAATGGCTTTTAACATATGATTTCTATGCCAGCATGAAATTCCTGAAACTAAATGTACTTAGCCTTCAATTGAAAAACACAACAATAGAAAAATAAAATTGAGAAATTTGGGTCTCTAGGGGTAAATGAGCTAGCAGTCTGGTTTAACATTTTCAAAAGTGTATATACCCAATTTGAACATGATTTTAGATACTGAGGAGCCTATGGTTTATTTGTTTTCAGCTGTGAAAATTCACCTACCTGCTTGAAAAAATTCAAAAATATTATTGAGGGTTTTTTTAAACTACATGATATATTAGTGAATGTTACAGTCATAGCAAACGGAGGTCCAAATCCTGAAGCTATCCTAATTCCTTAAAGACTTTCATGCAGGTAAAGTAATTTTCAAGATGTGGATGGCTATAAAGGCAAGGTGTTTGCTCTGTTGTGAAATACAGTTAACTGTGTTAGGGCAGAACCTGTACCAGGAGAATATGGAGGTCAGACTAGCTTCAGGCATTGATAAATGCTAAGTTACCAGGAGCCGAACACTGGGAGGATGTATTTTCCCATCCAAGTGGTTCTTTACTCTCTAACAAGAAAGAAATTGGATTCAAATGAATGCACATCTATAAAAAAAAAATAAAAAATAAAAACACACAACACACCCAAAAAACCACCACCCCAAAAAACTATTTTTCCTCTGAAAAATTTCGTATTTTATTTAAATGACTGGTTCTTAGCAATCTCCTTTAAAAATGAAATTAGCTGTTAGTATCCTGGGAAATATTTGTGTTAAAGGTCGTATTAAACAACAGTCAAATCTAGACTGAGGAGTCTGGAGAAGATGTTTAATGCAAATTTTTGTGAAAAAGATATGTGTGTCACTACAGGTCATCTCTGAATATTCTTGTTGGGGTTTCTCTGTTGGATATGCAATCTCAGCTAAATGTTTTGAAGAGGAGGAATCAAATAAATTGCCCTATTTTGGGTCTTTCTCATCTGTATACAGTTGTGCAGCTCTAGTAGACCTGAAAATTGCCCAGAGACAAACTTTTAAAAAATAGAATGCTTTTGAGGCAGAAAATTGCTTTTCTGCAGTGTGGTCTAAGGGACAGGATGTGACAGGAGGACAAGGAGTTGTCACTGTGCAGCGATATTGTAAAGCATACCTTACATAACAAAAAGGATCATTTGTCTTTTTTTTTTCTTTCATTTTAAACTACAAGAGATTTAATTGAAACAGCTGAATGTGCACCCTAAGCCAAGAAAAAGCCATTATAATTTACAATTTAAACTGGAAGTTCCTCCCTTAACCCTCCAGTAATAGCTATTCATTGCAGAGAACATGTGGTATGTCCACCACTTCAGAAGCCTTATTCTCAAAAGGAAGAGTTAAAAAAAAAAAAAAACAGCTCATTCTACATGCATGTCAAATATTAGCATGATTCTCGTAGTATAATAAGAAAAGAAAGTGGTTTGTGCTTTTGATTAGCCTCTTGATGTTTGAGAGTATTCTTGTATGGCTTAATTTTCCTTTTTATGGCAGCTTGTACATATAAAACAAAATGAGGAAAGGAGTGGAGGGGGAAAGAAATGTGCCATTTATATACTAAGAATACGAGGCCTCCTTTGGGCCCATTATACATTAATGGGTCAGCTGAGATTTATTAGGATATGTATATTAATCTTTATACACATTCACACACTATAATTGTTCCTTTGGTACTATAATGTGATTAGCTGTGAATTTGTGCAATATTAACAATAATATGGATTTCCATATTATAGAACAGTAATAACAAATGGTTATTAAAAAATGCATATAAAGTATGGGATGTGAAAACACTTCCAAACTCTCAGTAATCTCATTATGTTCTGTTGTTTTTAAATACCAGATGGTTAAGTCTTTACTGTAAAGGAAAATCTTGTATAAGAAAAGCAAAAATTTTATGTTCCACAGAATTGAACGAATGAGTCTAAAACTGTCTGAAAGAAAGATTAGTGTCTGTTTCTTGTAGAGAGCTGAGATGGGAATTTTTTGCATTACTATTATTTAAAAATGTAGCAAAAGATATAATATAGAAGTTAACAGTATTGTTCAATAGTAAAGTTTTCCTAGTAAGATGCTCTTATATATAGGAGTGAGGTACAGTGTGTAAGGAACTGTCTAGGATTCCTGCTACTTCCCAGGCAGCCGATTCAGCACTGATATTTCTCCACTTCAAAACTGAGAGGAGCTTACCTCCTCTGTCTGGAATGGGATGAAAATATTTCCACACATAAGGGAATCGTTGTGTGATATACAGATATAATACAGTAGGAATATAGTAAGGGAGAACTATTAGTTTTAATTTTGTGAAACTAATTATGTTTTGCTTTCTCAAATGATGTAAAATAGAGCAGCCACTTTCATTTCAGACGACTTGTGACAGTAGCAGCGCTGTATGGCACAGGGTGGTACACCTTCCTGTTACTCTGCTGCTTCTTTTTGATCAGAAATGGCAGAAGTCCCTGAACTTGGCTTTGAGAGAGACACAGAGAAACAACTTTGAGACCTTTTCATATTCCTCCTATAAGATAGATACTCCTTCCTCAAAAAATGGAGAGCTTTTGTCTTATGTTGTTTTCATAAGGTAGTGATCCCATCACAACCCCATAGTGGGAGTATGTCTTCTTTGACTCCTCTTTCTTGAATCATGATCTTCTATGTTCACCTTGTGTATAGTTGGGGGAATAGAAGGAATTTGCTATACCTTCTATCATTTGCCACATAAACTTAAGATCCAGTCTTTGGTGATTTCTAAAGCTCTTACTAGCATCACAGTTCCCACATTTCATTCATCTGATCTCAGAAAGTTTTAAAATTTGTGAATAGATTATAGACTGTACGACCTGACCATAATGGAGGAAGACAATCACTCATTTTTGGCTTCATCTTCCAGAAATGCTGCTTTTCCAACTTGAGTATTTTGTGGTCCTACAGGCCCCTGATCCCCTGACAGGATGTGCCCTTGATATTCACAGGGTAAAACAGGGATTATTTTTTGTTATGCATTTAAAAGGTGTTCCTTAGACTTTTTTTGTCCTGTTTTATTGTGTCATTATATTGAATCCAACAACCTGATAATCTCAAACCTGAATAAGTTTTCATGGTCTGAAAAAGGCTGCTCACGGACTTGACAATACCATTTTCCCTTATTTCCTTTTTTTGCTCCAATATTCAGAAACCTTACAAAATAAAAATGTTGAGTAACTTAAGTGTAGGATTTCTAGCTGCTTTATTTTTATACAATCTGTGTAAAAAAGGCACCTACCTTATTCCTACTCATGGTGATATGCAATTTAAGTATACAGACTTTTGTCATGCATTTTACATGAAGATGATGAGCATTCTATTGTATTCAAATGCTTGTGGAATTGCTGTAAAATGACATACAGCAGGTGGGCCAGTATCATTTGTGGAAAGTCTCTGAGCCACTACTCAAGCTGCTCATGTTGCTCACTGCATACTGTACTGCTGCAAGGCAACTACTCTGCTTGCTTATCTATTGCGTTTAATCTTGGTGCAAGTTGATCCCTTATTTTCAGTTCCTATTTGGACTGTCAATTGCTTCTCCTTATTAATTTGTGGCTGCAAAAAGGAACAAATAAAAGTCAACCACTAAAAACACAGTTCTGTCCAGTGTAGTTTCAACAGCAAGGTGGGATAGTCCAAGACCTGTCTTAGAAGTGCCTTCTCTCGTGGTTGATTGGACTTGAAGGATTTTTCTTTTAGCTTTACAGTAACCTAACTAAATGTTTTCACATTTTAGCTATGTCAAACTAATCTGATAGCTGTTGTGAAGTCATCTTCAATATTTTACAGTGCTTCGTCATAGTTTTAATGACATCTTTGCAAATTTATGTAGCCAGGCAATGTATCAATATGGATACTTACATAGCATTATGGATTAAACTCTCTTAATATAAATTAATCTCAACTCAAATAATAAGTGTGCGTATGCATTAACAACTATATTGGAGAAATAGATTAAGAGCATTTTGAGCTGTTTACATTACTGACATAATTAGTGTTTTAAAAAAACAACCATTTTGTCTAATGAATTACATAAAATCTGTTTGATTTTGAACATATTTTCATTATCTGTTTAATTTAGATTTTCAGTTATCTAATTTAGAGAAGGCTATTTTATAGTTGTGAACATATTGTTTTAAATAAAATTAAGCAGAAGATTAAAACACGTTGGAACACTGATTACCCAATCACGTTCCTGTGATGCTCTTCTCTTCAACTATGGAATCTTCAACTAAAGGTATTCTTTCAGAAATTTTATGGAACTTATGTTTCCAGAAGCTATAAAAGGATATTTTCAACTCTCTACGATACTTTTGCTGCTTTGACCTCAGAAAGCCCTTAGGTTGGATTCCCTCATTTGCTATCTATAAATATTTCATAATATTTATGGAGTTATAAAACTGGTCAAAATACCTCTGAAATGAAGCCATTTTCTTTTCCCTGCAAGGGAACACACTGAATGCTTTGCAAGCAATTCAAGATGTATTGAGCTTAGGTCTCCAGTGGAACTCCACTGCTTCCTACTTACCTTTATACAGCAATTTCAATTCACAAGCAAGGTCAGGAATGTTTTTTTCTTGATTGATCTTTGATTTTGAAAGGTTTATTAATCTTAAGTTGTATTCTATTAAATAAGCATTATGGATAATAATAATACTAGCACTATCATGTCCTGAAAGTATCTTCTTGTCTGCTGACAGATTTATTTCCCAGTGTTCCAGCAGGCTTTTGTCTGTTGAGTTTCCGTATCTTAGGGAAGTGACATTTATCAATTATCCAGATAAAGTGTGTTCAGAAATGTTTCTTAAATGTTAGAGATCATACTTTCAACCAATTCTACTTAAAATGTAGTTCACAGTCTTACAGCGTGGCCACTAAGCCATGACTTTCTTTTACAGGAGTAATTTTGAAGGCAGTGGGGTACACATTGGGTACATCCTTCATCAACATGTGCTACAGACCTCTGCTTGTTGTCTAACATAGCTGGAAAAATCTCATGCATTATTTGTATAGTAGTGTAATTTGAAAATGTGGTTTCTTTGTTTCATAAAATAATGATCTTTTTGAAGTTTTCAGAACTTACTGGAGATGTTGAAGTGTCTGATAGAGTTAAAACCAGTTTAAAATTAGACCAAACACTGAAAACTAATAGTGTTTATCTATGGCATTTAGATCTGCAGGTGTGACTGTATTCAGCAAATGAATCAAACTGCAGCAGCTTTGCTACAGAACTTAGGTCTGATACTTGTACAGCTTTGGTAGAGAGGAGAGAAAAAGGATCAAAATTCAGAGCACATTTCCGTAGCCATTTCCATTGGACATATCTAATGTATTGCATCTTATAACTCAGATGGTACCTTGCTATGCTGTTTAGAAAAATATTTCTTTGTTTTCTCTACCTTCCCTGCTTCTTATTCTTCTTTCTTCACTTCTTTTTTTTTCTTTTGCCTTTAGCTGCTTTGTTCTACAAGCACTGACAGTTTCTGACTACTACAGAAATAGGAAGAAGGCAATTTAGCAGACTTTCTGAAGCAGTGATCTATCACAGGACAGTACACAATACAGATTTAGGAAATCAATTTTCAGGAGACATACGCACTTTCAAAGTAACAATAAAATAATCAGTGCATTTCATGTGACAAGGTACATTAGTTTACTTTCAGCAGACATAATTTGAGATCTGTATCAAGTCAGCTTTATAGTGATATTTTTCTGTACATTTGGTCATTTGTCCTACTTTTACCTAGTTACCGGGTAGTGTCTTCTACTTGCCATTAAAACAACATTACTTCATGACTGAAAATTAAATACTGCATCTTTCCATATTTGCATTTATAAGTGATTTCTTTGGCAATAAGGGTGTAAGCACAGATAAATTTAACTTTATAAGTTATTTTCAAACTTTTCCAAATACTATAATTTATTCTTTTTCTTCCAGCCCCTTGTGGTCTTCTAGGCTAATTTAATTTTTTTAAAAACATTTATATTATTTATAGCAAGGAACAGACTGTAATGCATTTAGCAGAGAACTGCAGACTCTCAGGGTGAACAAAAGAAAGATAAAATGTCTTTGGATTTTTCAACTCTTTTCTGTCAGAATAAAATTTGACTCAGTGTGGAGACAACCTACGCGCAGCCTTTCTCCACCCGCCAACCAGCCCAGTGCAGCTTTCTTTTGACTCAGCTGGAGATTGCTGCTGCTTTCAGATACAGAATGATCTTCTTTGATTTTGTACTGTATTACTGGATAAAGAGCAGGGAGGGAGAGCTGAGGCATGCAGTAACTATATTGTTGTCACATGTATGGTTTGGCTACAATCTTGTGGATACAATCACAGTTTTTGTTTATTATTAAGAAAAAAAACACTAAGTACAACTAAATCAGATCCAGTGATACTAAAGGCTATATGAAATATAAAGAATCTGCATCTAATTATTTCAAACTGATCAGAAGCAGGGGTGGGGGTGGAAGGGACCTGAAAGATTACCTAGTTCCAACCCCCCTGCTATGGGCAGGGACACCTCCCACTAGCCCAGGTTGCTCAAAGCCTCATCCAGCCTGGCCTTGAACACCTCCAGGGATGGGGCATCCACAGTTTCCCTGGGCAACCTGTTCCAGTGCCTCACCACCCTCACAGTGAAAAATTTCTTCCTGATATCTGATCTACCCTCTTTCAATTTAAAACTGTTACCCCTTGTCCTATCACTGTACTCCCTGATAAAGAGCGTTTCCCCCTCTCTCCTGTAGCCCCATTTAAGTACAGGAAGGCTGCTATAAGGTCTCCCTAGAGCCATCTTTTCTGCAGGCTGAACAACCCCAACTCCCTCAGCTTCATATGGGAGGTGCTCCAGCCCTCTGATAATTTTTGTGGCTCTCCTCTGGACTTGCTCCAACAGGTCCATGTCTGTCCCGTACTGAGGACTCCAGAGCTGGATGCAGTACTCCAGGTGGGGTCCTCCCAGACTGTATTTGCGTGTGGGATTGCCCCGACCCACGTGCAGGACCTTGTACTTGTCCTTGAACTTCATGAGGTTTTCACAGGTCCACCTCTCAAGCCTGTCAAGGTCCCTCTTGATGGCATCCCTTCCCTTCAGTGTGTCGACTGCACCACACAGCTTGGTGTCATTAGCAAACTTGCTGAGGGTGCACTCAATTCCACTGTCAATTGAATTCCCACTGTCAATCTCAATTGATCTTCAGTTCAGAAAAGAAAGAATAGATCGAGCTCTGCTCTTATGAATGAAGTACTTCAGTCTTTTTGTATTGCTGTTTTCCTTTGTGAATTATATAATCTCTGCAAGACGCAGTTTCCTTTATGCTATATCTGATTTATGTTTATTGAGTGCTCTTAAAAATACTGTGCTATAAGCTGTAGTACCTAAATATAAGTACCTAAATCATTCAGTTACAACAAGAATATAGTTTCATTTCATACTAGTTTTTATTGTTCTTGTTGCCTGGCCAGCAGAAATGTGAAGGGGAAGACTACTTGAGGCTTCTCCAGTGTTTGGGTGTCAGAATATCCATGGACAAATACAGTTTCTTCATGCAGTGTAATGAAGATAATTCTTTTGTCCAGTTTCTCTAGGGACACACAGATTGTTCACTCTTTCAATCCATACCTTCCCAAAAAGGGGTTCCTGGAATATTAAAAGAAGGTACTCTTATTTTCTTGAGGTAGCAGCAGACTCTTCTCGATTTACCAGAGGGCTTTTTTATCATGGGGATGTAACACTTTCAAATACTGTTGGAAATACTAATCAAATACTTTCAAATACTTCTGATGGAAGTACTAATAGAACTAATAATACATGCATTATAGGCAGGAGTTCTTTCAGCCCTTAGAAGAGCAGTTCTTTATGCAACTCTATTTTTCAGTGAAAATGAAATTTACCCTTTGTGCCTTGTTCTAAAGCCAACAGAGAAAATACAACCACCTAATTAGAAAGAAAAGGTTTGATGTTTTACTAGTGCCATCCTAGTGATTATTTGAGTTTTCAGGGAAATAGCAAATAACATAAAAATCTACCAGATGAGAAATTGGCTATTTTAGTTATTGTCCACAGTTGCATGTTTTTGAATTATTTCATTTCTTTCATTTACCCTTTCCACCTGCAAAAGTGAACAGAAAAGGAAAACTTTTCTTTTTTCCCCTAATCTCTGTGCAGAAGGACCAAGCTTCATGTAATTTCAGTGATTGAAGAGGATGGAAAAGAAACTCATTTTTACCTAAATATTTCTGTAGTGTTATAGAGAGGAAATAATCCTTCTGATATGAGTCTTTGACGCAAGAGGAAAAAAAAATTACAGTTGAGAGTTTAATTTTAAACTACTTCTGGACTGTACATATTGACTTTTACCAACACACTGTAAGTCACAGTTCAGTCTGTCTTTCCTAGGAAACCGTATGAATGAACACAACAAACAATATTAACCATGTTAGACTTTCAAAGAGACGTGCAATTTACTTAATTACCAATGGGAAAACATTCTTTCACGAAAGAAGCACTTCTCCTCTGACTTAATCTGATCATCTTGATGGATCCACACAGAATTTTCAAATCACAACAATGGGAACTGTAATTCATTACCATACACAAAAAATCATAGATGTGGATATTTGGTTGATTCTAAGACACAATATATATTTCCTCTTCCCTACAGACTTCCCCAAGCAAAGCTGCCATTCTGTTTTCTGCTGTCCTAGAGGAACCACATCTATCCATTGGCAGTATTTCTCTCTGTAGTACCAGTACCAACTTCTCTCAAATCTTCTAATTTATTATGATATTTAAGTGTTGTGGTTTTGTGTGGTGGGTTTTGTTTGGTATCAGGGGAGGGGCTACAGTGATGGCTCCTGTAAGCAACTGCTAAAATTCCCCCAGCTTCCAAGTCTGCTCTGGTTGAGAGGGAGGGGCTACAGAGATGGCCCTTGTGAGAAACTGCTGGAAGTTTCCACAGCTCCAAGTCAGACCCTCCTCTGGCCAAGGCTGAGCCTGTCAGCACCTCTACAAATGACATATTTAAGAGTGGGCACAGGACAGGGAGCAGGGGTGCTGCCCTGGGCTCCCAGCTGGTCTGCCTGCCTGCCTGCCTGCCTGCCTGCTGCCTGCCCAGCCTCTGCCGTGGCCCAGCCGACCCAGCGGAGTGGGAGTTTCTCAGGAGCCAGTGAAAGAACCTGTGGCGGAGAGAGGAGCGGGATGTGAGAGAGACAACTATGCAGACACAAAGGTCGGGGAAGAGAAAGGAGAGGAAGGAGGTACTGAAGCAGAGATTTTTCCCTGCAGCTGGTGGTGAAGATTGTAGTGATACATGTTGTTCCTGTGCAGCCCGTGAAGAGCAGAGCTCACCTGCAGCTTATTGAGATGCAGCCCGTGGAGGGCCCCACGCTGGAAGAAGTAACTGCCCAAAAGAGGCCTTGAATATGTGGAAGAGACCCACGCCAGAGCAGTTAGCCGTGGAGGGCCCCACGCTGGAAGAAGTAACTGCCCAAAAGAGGCCTTGAATATGTGGAAGAGACCCACGCCAGAGCAGTTAGTGGAGAACTGTGACCCCGTGGGAGGGATTAATGTTGGAGCAGTTTGTGAAGGAGCAGGGAAAGACTGTGAGGAGCCCTCCCCTGAGGAGGAAGGAGCGGCAGAGACAACATTGACTGACTGCAACCCCCATTCCCTGACCCCCTGCACTGCTGGGGGAGAGAAGGTAAAGAAATCGGGAACAAAGCCTTTGGGCTGGGGAAAAAGGGAGGTGTGGGGGAGAGATGACTTTTTAAGATGTAGTTCTCTTTCTCATTATCTTGCTCTGTATTTGATTGTTAACAGATTTGATTGTTTTTGTGTTTTCCTAGTCAAGTCTGCTTCTTGCCCATAACCTGCATTATGAGTGAACCCTACATGTCCTTGCCTGAGCCCATGAGGTTTTTACTTTTTGCTCTCCTGATTCTATTCCCCATACCACTGGAGGGGAGGAGGGAGTGAGAGGTTGTACGTGGTGCTGCCGAGTAGCCTTAAAACCATGACATTAAGTTAAATTCAGACGATTAGGTCCATACCTACTTAAAGTTTTGTTTTCTGTCTCAGGTCTGAAAAATGGTGTGTGCCCAAAAGCCTGTAGTGTAATTACATGAGATAGAAATGCTCTGAACGCTAAGTGGTTCCTTTGTCACCTGACTTCAAGGCACTCAGTTTCTTTCAAGAGAAGACTATTAAGGAGAGAAAGTCTATGATATCAGTTGAGGAGGAGTATTTCTACAGTTACTTCTATTAGGATTTTAAATTTAACATTCATAAGATCATACACTGACTGACTTAGTAGAAGCTTGCAACTACGCTTTTAATAGAGCTTCTATAGAGTTAGAACAAACATTTTTTTGGAGAACCAAAAAGGCAGGTTTTTCTTTGGTAATTTCAAGTGCCGTAGGAATTAATAGATATGCACCAAAATGAACTCTGTTAACAGAAGGTCAGTAACTATACATACTTTATTGCTGTAGTTCTACCCTGTAGTACAAGAGTTTTTTAACTACCATGAGCATCAGAAATTGAATTCTTTTACCATTACTGCAATTCAGATATTCAGTACAGAATAGAACCTAAAGTGTTTAACAGTGAAGGCAATGGAATCACTCTGCTAAAAACTGCATCTCTTAATAATAGTGTCTGAACAGATATTAAATCCAAATATAATAAGAAAATTACCTTCAGGGGATATTAACATCCATATTTGTTTTTCAGGCAGCTGCAGGCACAATTTGTGTACCACATATGTTTTTTTCAAAAATGTTCCGTATCTTTTAATACCACTTGTAGTGTTTCTGCATTTCTTTTTCTGATTTTCCCTGATACCTTCTACATAACTCTTCTCTAATCAAAGAACAGCTCTGAATTTCTACTTTCTAATTACTAAATCTCTTTAATATAAGCCAAATATCTCTTTAATATAAGACAAATAATATATGTTCCATTTTCTTACTATCATATGCATTGGTTGATATTCCATGTTCTTCAGAGCTCAACCTAAGGCAAAAGAAAGGATGTAATGAATTCCTTTTCACACTATTATTGTCAGTCTTGGGTTTTGTGTCAACTTCATCACGCTTTTCACAACTCCACTCATCAACTCAATGGGAGCGTTGGTTTAGCTCATTTTGAAAAGGTTAGCTAATTTCTCAGAAATGTTTATTTGTTTTGGAATGTGGTCTTAAAAAATTGTCACTTCCAGAAAAACATAAATATGCATAATGTTGTGAAGAAAATCTATTCGGTCTATAAAATTTAACTTACACTTATGATTTGCTAAGTGCTATTATGACAAGTTGTTGATGCGGTATGTGTAGGAAAGAAGGGAATTCTTGAACAAGATCAGACATTTGGAAGGGTGTTTTTAAAAATGTGATTAGTTAAGACAAAATGTGGGATGGCTCTCTTGAAGGAAACAGCTCTGATGTCAAATTACATACTATTTTACAGTCCCTTGGTTTGCTTATACTGGGACTCTGGGTGGTGGTATCCTAGTCACATCATGAAGTTTTTATGTAGCTTTATCCTTGAGGGAATACTTCGAAGCCATGTCCCTTTGCACACTGTCCACAAGTGAACAGAACTCCAGTTCCATCTTAATTTCTCTCATTGCTTGACCAGACCAGAGCTTTTCCTCTTGATGGTCTTGTAGTCTGTCCACTGTTTCTTTGTAGCACATTCATGATTCTGCATTAGCTACCTGCTTTTCCTTCTGAGTCTTGCACATTTCTTTTCCTCTTTGCTTTTAAACCAAACTGAATTCCTAGTTTCATACACATGCCTTTAATGCTGTTTGATTCTTTGAAGCACCCCCTCCCAAACCTGCCCCAGTTTCTTTGAAGGAATCAGAGAAACTAAGACCCGTTCTCTTCACTCTGTCATGCCACCTTTAGAACAGGACATGAAGAGATGTTGGCATCTGAGCCTCTTCAAAAGCCACAGAAAAACTCCTCAGTTAAGTTACTGGCACATGGAAAGAAGAAACAGCAACAGGTATTAAACTCAGCTTTCTGTAGGAGTACTACGCCCTTGTAGTTCTTCTGAGATTGCAAAGTTCCTCCAAAAGAAATTTCATAAGAAAACCCCACTGGGTACAAGTTATATTGCCCCTGCATGCATACACACATATTTATCATTTTATGTTAGTATGCATAGTCTAAAGATTCAGCAAAGCTGATTCACTGAATACCCAGGCATCTTCTTTCAGACTCAGTTGCTTATAAGGATGCTGCTTGTTCACCCACTAAATCATTTGACCACACCTGATGCAGAAATGGAGTTGAGGGACTCATTCCCTATGCTTTTTCCCTCCTCTAACTATACATCTTGGAGAAGAGCAGACTGTCAGTGCTATTACTCTGAAGATAGAAATATTGATGCTCTCCTGACCCTGCATGGGTTATTTTGTAAAAATCAACTTCTTGGGGCGGACTGTATCTAAAAGCAAAGATAGACTAAGCCAGGAGAAAATACGTGCATTTTCTTTCTCAGTTGTCTACAGTGAGATCCTGCTACAGGAAGAAGTAAGTTGACCTGTTTCCTTCAGGGGATATAAACAAATTTATGTTTTTTCTAATGTAATATTCCGTTTCAATTCAATTTGATTCATTTCAATTCCACACCGGAAATGGGTTTGCTAATTGCAGAAATAAAAGTTAATATTCCAAATAAGTTCTTTTCAGATCTCATTGTACCAGTTTTTAGGAGACACCTTGATTTTGTCCTAGTTTAAACTTGTCTCTAGGACACTGCTTCAGGATAGCTGATACGTTTGACACCACGGTGTGGTCTATAGTGGCAGCAGTTGCCCTGAGAAGACACTTCACATACTATTCTGTGTAAAAAAGTCTCCTCTTTCATGTTAAATACCCACTTAACACCCAACAGGTCTGTGTTCTGAAACAGTCTCTACTTGAAGATCTTCTGTCATGTTCCCACCAAGAAGAATAGTTTCCTCTTAGATAATATCTATACGGGCTATAGCTCTGCTGGTATAAATTCTGCCCAGACAAAGTAATCGGAATCCCTGTGTTCAAAAACTAAGGGTTAGTGGCAAGTGTCCCCTGGCACCTACACTATCAGTGCTGAGAACTCTGGCTTCAATTAAAAAATGTATAAAAGTACCGTCTGCCCTCTTATAGCAACCACCATTATATTCTCTTTTTCAAGTGTTCTTCAGGTTTTCAGTTTGCCAGTCCAAATTGCACCACCTGTGGAAGCCTAATGTGTCTGACAAACAGACTTTGTATACTGTACCCCACAGATATACAGTCCAATTTCTGGGCATATCTTCTAGCTTTCTCTCTCAGAGACTCACAGTACATATACTTCAGTACAGATACAATCTTAACTGTATTTAAAGACTGTAGAACCAAGTCCCTTAACAGATAAGAGGAGTTTTATGGCAACAATCCTATTGTACAAAAAGCAGTACATGCTGAATACTTATTTAAAATAAAATAATCTAAATGCTTAAACTGAAGTTCAGTAACCTCTTTGCTTCCACCAGGGAGGTTGCTTTGCAACTCTTAACTCCACAAGATCTTCCATTGCTCAGTTTTCACATCAGAAATTCCTGCAAATCATACTAGGCTACTATTAGTTGGCCTGTTGTCAGAAATGACAGTGTTCATGTCCTTTATCTTCTTATGTGGCAGCTTTTTGAATCTTTTGAATCCTGTCTTTGTGTTTATCTGTGAAAACAGTCTTTATGATCTCTCTTCTGCAACAAGGATAGCTGAGATTCAAGTTCTTACAGTTAATTACTTTGTGCTGTTTTCCATGAGGACAAGTGGTAGAATCCATCTGAAGCTTTTACCTAAAGAAAATTCTGACTTTCATGTACTGAAGGAAGTTAGATTGCCTGTATTCTTTTTTGAACTTCACACTTCTTCTTTGGAAACAGATGTCCAAAAATTAGATGTTATAATGAGGACATGACCTTACAAGAACAGTCTTTTTCATCAGAAGGTGAAAGACCCAAGGAATTGCCAGTCCCCTCTCAAAGTCTTCTGGTATATAAAAAAATACCATTAAAATCGCTACCTCTCTTTTTCTTATGAAAGGTTCACTTTGCTGCTATTCAAGCAGCATCAGTGGCTTTCCCATGAACTTTCTCGTTTTTGACATTTGCCATACAGCCACCTCTAGCTCCTTTCACACTTCTGCGAAATGTTATGCACTTCCTGAATTGTCTAGAAAAATCACAGTCTTTGAGAAGTCCAGATCTGAGACTATACTTAACTAGAGAGTATGGAGAACTCCTCCAGTTCGTTGCAAGGGAATTGTTACTACTGAGAATTGGTACCATGTAGGTTTACAAAGGGACAGTTCCTCCACAGAAAAAAAAGATATTAGTATTGATATTCAAAGTTCCCTCACATGGCTGTCAATCTCAAAATCTTTTATATCTTCTTGACTCCATCATCTTAGAAAACTGAGGATTAGGAGTATGGTCTGCCTCTTTTATTACTTGGTGGGTAGCACACAGAACAGGGCATCAGAAGTGTCTTAGGAAGTGTCTTAATGGATATTGCTAAGGTGTGAACACTGTTGGACTACCTGTGCTAGTATATTGGTAACTGCAGTGTAAACTGATTGTAGATATTACCATGTTCAGAAATGATTGCAACATGATCTGTCTTCTTATCCTGCTGATTATTTCTCCGTGTCAGTGCTATACAGTTGATAAGATTATGTGTCGTCTTTATCAAAAGAGGATAAATGTACTCTTAATCCACTTCTAATAAAGATATTGAGAAAGTCATATTACCTCTTTGTAGACAGAACGGATATAGGTACTTTCCTTACATTAGCAGAATTTTCTTAACCCTCCATCTTTCCACAGCATAGGTCAGTTTACAGTCCCCAAAGTATTAAAAAAAAAAAACCAACCTTTTTAAAAAGGTCTGGTGCTAAGACTACCAAATTTGCTAGGATTGGTTAACCTCAGTGTCCTGGGTTAAGCTGAGAGAGAGTTAACTTTCTTCATAATAGCTAGCAAGAGGCTGTGTTTTAGATTTGTGCTCAGAAGAAAGATGATAAAAAGTGGTTTATGCGGCTGCCAAGGTCTTTCAGCTTCTCTGGCTGTCTGCAAACAGGAGAAGCTGGGAGGGAGCACAGCTGCAGTTACTAGCCCAGGATTTGATCTTAGGTTCGGGACTGAGACCCAAAGTGGCCAATAATCTATTCCATAATGTACACATCATGTCCAGTATATAGGTAAGGGCCCTACAGAAGCTCGTCCCTTTTTGGTTCCGGATCTCTTTTGCTCTGGGTCATCTCGCTCCAGGTGGTCGCTCTCCCAAGGCCTTCTCTTCTCCCCGGTCAGCTCTCGGTCTGGGACGCTTGGACTGTTATCTCCATTCCGTGAGTGCGGTTTTGGGACTCTCCCTGCTCTGGGATTGTTAGCCGGGAACAGGCTGAGCCTTGGTCATCGGGTTGGTGGCGGGGGGGGAGGGGGGCAGTATCACTGTGTAT